>NW_026890534.1:0-8000 GCF_963514075.1 Conger conger
CACTCTAAGAGCCACATTAATAAAGAACCACGCAGAGACCGAGCCCTATCTGGTGTTAATGGATGATCAATGAGGAATCGCCGATACACAAACAAAACAAAGTGCGGCTCGCTCCTTCTCCCTGCTCGCTGGCTGCAGCCGCAGAGTCTCTCACAGTCGGCGGCGGTTAAGATTCATTAATGTGCGGGCGTAAAAAAAAACGTCCTAATAAGCAGTTGTGTTACGACAAGAGCGGGCTTGATAAATCCGACACAACGGGACAGGAGACATAACCTCCTCAGCCACCCCACTCATCACTGAATGAACGCTGTATTATTACGTTTTTTTTGTTGTGTAATTATTTTATGGTGTTGGATAAGATACGTATTCTCTCTCTCTCTCTCTCTCTCTCTCTCTCTCTCTCTCTCTCTCTCTCTCTCTCTCTCTCTCTCTCTCTCTCTCTCTCTCTCTCTCTCTCTCTCTCTCTGAATTCAATTGAAATGCTTTATTGGGCATGACATATTTCAAAATACATCTTGCCAAAGCATAATGATAACAACGATCAATCATAGTAACAATACAAATACAAATCAACAGCACCAGTTCTCTCCCCCTCTCTCACACACTGTGCTGATTTATTGCTCCTGTTGTTTCAAGGCTTCTCTCTGTAAATAATTAGTCACCCTGATTAATTTTTTGTAACTGATTCACATGTTATTTCCTATTTGAGCTATTAAAGCACAACAATAGCCATATGTAATCTCCTAAAAAATAAATAAATGGGAATAAGTCATGGCTCCGATGCATCACAGAGAATGATAGCTGTCGCTCGGGAATACCCTGTGATCTCGCCCGCCTTTGTGCGGCCTTGATTTTCTTTGCACTTAGAGAGATGAGAAATTCTGAAAATCACAGGGCAGAACTGGGCCATGAGTCACTTAAACGTCCTGTCAGAAATAATTTGACAAGATTATTATGAGGGGGGGAGTAAGAAGCTTTGAGGGAGGGCAGGTGTGTGATTTGTGTGAACGTCGTGGGGGTGGGGGAGATGGTTTTGTTGACTTTAATGAATGGCTAAATGAATACAGCTAACACCCCATCATAGAGCCTGTGAGCACTCTTTCACCCGCTCCTCTCCCTCTCCCTCTCCCTCTCTCTCTCTCTCTCTCTCCTTCTCCTCTCTCCTCCTCTCTCTCTCTACGCCTCTGGTGGTTCCTCATAGCCACAAGCCTACACAGATGCAGTAACAGCAGATTAAATGAATTACATGTACAGTCAAAAGTGATGATTTATATTCTCTGTAACGTATTCCAGTATTGGTACCACACAACATTGTCTACTTCTCAAAGCAAATATTGTCTCTCTCTTTTTCTCTTTCTCTCGCTCACACAGACACACACACGCTCACACATACTCTCTCTCTCTCTACACCTCCTCTGATGGTACATCTAAGAAGCCAAAAAGCCTACGCAGAATTTTGCTCAAGAGCACATTAAATAAATTAAATAAATGAAGCAAACAACACACAAATAAGCACATAAATCCTTGCACATGCATACATGGGGTGGAACCAGAGCTGTTTACAGTGACAGCTTTGTGCTGATGTAAAACAGGGTAATAAATGGAACTTCCATTGTTGTGCTGAGAGCCAGTGCTGAGCTGGTATCTTTCATGGCCTATTCATCCACCCCAGGGTCTCTCTCCTTCTCTGTTCCTTCCCTCCTTCCCTCCTTCCCTCCTTCCTCCGGCAGCTGCAGAGCAGGCCCCGAGGGCAGAAAGGGGAGCGGGCGGGGGGGTCCGGTGGGGGGCGGGGGGGTCTGGTGGGGGGCGGGGGGGTGTCCGGTGGGGGGGGGGAACGAAGAGCGGGGTTTTCACACGGTAACCGTGGGCTGTCGGTCGACACTCCGGGGCCCTCCCGCTGGGGGAATGAAAGGCCCAGAATGCTTTGGGCTGTCCTGCTGTCTGTCCGCAGGGCCCCCGAAGCCACGCCCCCAGCTGCTCGTTCCTCTGGAAGGTAACCGCGAGCGCTTCCTCTCCGTTTGATCCCGATCCACTACAATCCCATTTTATCCCACTCCCCGCGTCATTACGCTTCTCCACGGTGCCGCTGGCCCTCGGGAATCCCTCTCAGAACAGGCTCCGCCGCGGGACCTGGCCCCTCGTCCTGCGAGTTCATATCAAAATTATCGCAAGCAAATTGAGTCTCCTCGATCGGGGAGCCTCCCCTTCTCTCCCCGACACCCCACCTCCCCCTGATTTGATTAATTGCCCCTGACAGGCAGACCAGCTGCCCCGGAGGCCGACAGTCTGCCCCCGCAGGGCTGCAGGATCAGGGCACGGGAGGGCGTATACGAGCTGGCATGCCGGTGGCCGGTCCAAGACTGAATGTCACAGGATTCACTACAGAGCGCAGGGTACATTAGCATGCAGGCTGCCTCCAAATGCCCATGGTGAACCCTTCTGGTGCTCATATCGCAGCCAGTGACCATCATACTGCTCCGGTCACAGTAAACACTACAGGGGAAGGTAGAATTTGCAAGGGATTGGTTGTTTATGAACATAACACAACAAAGCATACAGCCATGAGTGGAACGTGACACAACACAAAGCTGAGCTCCCAGGAGGACTTCATTCTGATCCTTCTGAGAAGCACTTCCAATCTTAACTAATTACCCCATTTATGAATTAAGCACGGCATAAAGGAACATATTTAAAGGCACTCATTTAAGAAACATTTATCATAAAAAAGTTCAACGAGTGCAAAAGTACAAACTATAAAATATAAAACAGTATATGTAAAGCAGTTCTAAAGGAAAGATGTTCTGCTTAAATACATTTGGGATTTTAATTATGTGTAATATTCAGTTTCACAAGACAAATCTGTGGAACTGGGGAACCAGAGCAAATAGAGTTAAGCACAAACTATTTAAAACATGGGTTCCTGTTTTATTAATCATCTTATTTAAATACCTCCATGAACATTCATGACTCAATATGAGAGGAAGTGTACAAACTGCGCAGAATGAATGTCCGTGACACTGCCTGCTCCCCTGGTGATACATGTAGCAGCTCTCTATTGTGTGGGTCAGAACGACAGAAACAAAGCTCAGTTGAAAAGAACTTGAAACCACAACTTGGTTGGTTGCAGCTCACTGGTTAGAAGAGCTCCACCAGAGACGGGCTCCATTCAGGTGCTACAGCAGAAACAGCCTTTGCAGCGATGGTGTTCATACTCCAGGGAGCAAGGGAATGATTCAAACGTAGCCTCCAATCTCAGAGGTAGCTCAAACGATTTTGGACGCAGAGCTGAGGTCTAAACGCCTGTACTAGTTCACGCTTCACCAACTGTCATTTTTATATCCAGCGGCAAACCTCCTCTATCCATCCCTCTGCAATGACTCGCTAAACCTCCTCTATCCATCCCTCTGCAATGACTCGCTAAACCTCCTCTATCCATCCCTCTGCAATGACTCACTAAACCTCCTCTATCCATCCCTCTGCAATGACTCACTAAACCTCCTCTATCCATCCCTCTGCAATGACTCACTAAACCTCCTCTATCCATCCCTCTGCAATGACTCGCTAAACCTCCTATATCCATCCCTCTGCAATGACTCACTAAACCTCCTCTATCCATCCCTCTGCAATGACTCACTAAACCTCCTCTATCCATCCCTCTGCAATGACTCACTAAACCTCCTCTATCCATCCCTCTGCAATGACTCGCTAAACCTCCACGTTTTGGGAAAAGGAGAGAAGGAAACTTGGCGGGAAGTGGCGTTCGTGCGGCTGGGTCTCCACCGTGACCGAACCCTACTTCCCACGCCACTATAACACCCCCGAACCCTACTTCCCACGCCACTATAACACCCCCGAACCCTACTTCCCACGCCACTATAACACCCCCGAACCCTACTTCCCAGGCCACTATAACACCCCCGAACCCTACTTCCCAGGCCACTATAACACCCCCGAACCCTACTTCCCACGCCACTATAACACCCCCGAACCCTACTTCCCACGCCACTATAACACCCCCGAACCCTACTTCCCACGCCACTATAACACCCCCGAACCCTACTTCCCAGGCCACTATAACACCCCCGAACCCTACTTCCCAGGCCACTATAACACCCCCGAACCCTACTTCCCACGCCACTATAACACCCCCGAACCCTACTTCCCACGCCACTATAACACCCCCGAACCCTACTTCACCCCACCTTCACCTTCACCCCACCTCACCTCACCTTCACCCCACCTCACCTCACCTCACCCCACCTTCACCTCACCCCACCTCACCTTCACCCCACCTCACCCCACCTTCACCCTACCTCACCTTCACCCCACCTTCACCCCACCTCACCTCACCTTCACCCCACCTCACCTCACCCCACCTTCACCTCACCCCACCTCACCTTCACCCCACCTTCACCCCACCTCACCCCACCTTCACCTCACCTTCACCCCACCTTCACCCTACCTCACCTCACCTTCACCCCACCTTCACCTCACCCCACCTCACCTTCACCCCACCTCACCTCACCTTCACCTTCACCCCACCTCACCCCACCTTCACCCCACCTCACCCCACCTTCACCCCACCTCACCTCACCTTCACCTTCACCCCACCTCACCCCACCTTCACCCCACCTCACCTCACCTTCACCTTCACCCCACCTCACCCCACCTTCACCTCACCCCGCCTCACCTTCACCCCACCTTCACCCCACCTTCGCTCCACAGAGCTGCTTTTCGGGAACACCCCTATGCCCGGGAATGGGGGGCTTCAGAGGGACACTGGATTCCTTATTTTCCACTGCGGTCAGGTGGGCATGAGGCCACTGTCCACAGGCCCCGCTCACAGTTTCCCACTGCTGAGAGAGAGAGCAAACGCCAGAGACCGGGAAGGAGGGGGGCAGGGAGAGAGAGGGAGAGAGGGAGGGAGAGAGGGAGAGGGAGAGGGGCAGGGAGAGAGAGGGAGAGGGAGAGAGGGAGAGGGGCAGGGAGAGAGAGGGAGAGTGGGAGGGAGAGAGGGGCAGGGAGAGAGAGGGAGAGAGGGAGAGGGGCAGGGAGAGAGGCAGGGAGAGAGGGAGAGAGAGAGAGGGGCAGGGAGAGAGAGAGGGAGAGAGAGGGAGAGGGCAGGGGGGGAGGGAGAGGGGCAGGGAGAGAGAGAGAGAGAGGGGCAGGGAGAGAGGGAGAGAGAGAGGGAGAGGGAGAGAGGGAGAGGAAAGGAGAGCTTGGCAGCGAGGCAGCCCAGCAGGGACTGAGTTAACTGATGCCGCTGGGGTTGTTTGTAATTTTGAGGTTTCCTGTATTTCCTGTTTCCTGTGTTTCATGGACAATTTTCCTCCACAGGACTGAGACTGTCTCAAGATTTAAACTTGCATTTCCCAGATGAAGATTTGCACTGGTGAGTCGCACGCACTTCAAACTAATTCCACAGTGAAACAAACAAATGACATTTCGCAGAAACACAAACGAGGCACGCTTTTGTACGACATTTTAATTCCCAACTATAAATAATCCGCACAGTGCAAGCATAAAATGTGCGAGGTGTTCTGGTGTGACTCAGACGCTGCGGGAGGCTACTGCTGCCCGTCCAAGAGCTCTGCCTTCAGCGAGACACCACAGTCGCCTCTTCCACAAGTCAAAGAACAGCTTCATTTTAAAGAAGCATCTCCTGCTTGCCAGTCCTCTCCCTCCCTTTCTCTACCTCCTCCTCTCTCTCTCTTTCTCTCCTCTCTCTCCCTCCTCCTCTCTCCCTCACTTTCCTCTCCTCTCCTCTCCTCCTCCCCTCCTCCGCTCTCATGATGTGCGACACACTGCTGAGAGACTCTTGGAGGAGGCTGGGCCGCGCCTCGCCGTGCCCCGGGGGATGGCCAGCGGGTCCCCATGGCTCCGCCTCTCCCTGCCAGTCCCCATCCACAGACCGGCCTCACCACCGACAGCAGCCTGAGAGAGGGGCTGGCAGGGCTGGAGGAGAGGCAGGGCTGGAGGAGAGGGAGAGGTGGAGGAGAGGCAGGGCTGGATAGAGAGAGAGCTGGAGGAGAGGGAGAGGTGGAGGAGAGGCAGGGCTGGATAGAGGGAGAGCTGGAGGAGAGGGAGAGGTGGAGGAGAGGCAGGGCTGGATAGAGGGAGAGCTGGAGGAGAGGGAGAGCTGGAGGAGAGGGAGAGGTGGAGGAGAGGGAGAGGTGGAGGAGAGGCAGGGCTGGATAGACGGAGAGCTGGAGGAGAGGGAGAGGTGGAGGAGAGGCAGGGCTGGATAGAGGGAGAGCTGGAGGAGAGGGAGAGGTGGAGGAGAGGCAGGGCTGGATAGAGGGAGAGCTGGAGGAGAGGGAGAGGTGGAGGAGAGGGAGAGGTGGAGGAGAGGCAGGGCTGGATAGAGGGAGAGGTGGAGGAGAGGCAGGGCTGGAGGAGAGGCAGGGCTGGATAGAGGGAGAGCTGGAGGAGAGGGAGAGGTGGAGGAGAGGCAGGGCTGGATAGAGGGAGAGCTGGAGGAGAGGGAGAGGTGGAGGAGAGGCAGGGCTGGATAGAGGGAGAGCTGGAGGAGAGGGAGAGGTGGAGGAGAGGCAGGGCTGGATAGAGGGAGAGCTGGAGGAGAGGGAGAGGTGGAGGAGAGGGAGAGGTGGAGGAGAGGCAAGGCTGGATAGAGGGAGAGCTGGAGGAGAGGGAGAGTCGGAGGGTTGTCGGTTCGATCCCCCGCCCGGGCTGTGTCGAAGTGTCCCTGAGCAAGACACCTAACCCCCAAATGCTCCTGACGAGCTGGTTGGCGCATTGCATGGCAGCCAATCGCCGTTGGTGTGTAAGTGTGTGTATGAATGGGTGAATGAGAAGCATCAATTGTACAGCGCTTTGGATAAAGGCGCTATATAAATGGCAACGATTTATTTTACCATCTTCTCCTGTAGACTGTAGGCTTTAGTAAGCAGATTTCGGCTTATCAAATCCTTCCTATTAGGAAAGGCTGAGGTTACCTTTTTCAACCCTCAATTCCCAGTTCCCTCTCCTCTCTCTACACCGCCACGGTTTTGTTTTCAGAAGTAGAGCTGGTGAACGACATTCCACTGTCTTTATTTTTCTTCAATGGTTGAGCTGTGCAGCACACTGAGATCTCAAAGACTCCTTGTGAGTCCAAGTGAGACGCACTAACCCCACCTCACCAGAACACTATTAAACTAACAAACACCACACAGAAGCACTCTGTGAAACAACCATTCCAGACTATAATACATGCACTGTGCATGTGTGTGTGCGTGTGTATGTGGGTGTGCGTGTGTGTGCATGTGTGTGTGTGAGTGTGTGTGCGTGTGCATGTGTGCGTGTGTGTGTGTGTGCATGTGTGTCTGTGTGTGTGCATGTGTCTGTGTGTGTGTGTGCGTGTGTATGTGTGTGTGCGTGTGCGTGTGTGTGCATGTGTGTGTGTGAGTGTGTGTGTGTGTGTGCATGTGTGTCTGTGTGTGTGTGTGCGTGCGTGCGTGTGTGTGCAAGTATGTGTGTGCGTGCGTGCGTATGTGTGTGCGCGCGTGTGTGAGTGTGTGTGTGCGCACGTGGGTGTGAGTGTGTGTGTGCGCACGTATTAAACTTATTTTATGCAATGTAAGACAGGTAATGCATAAAACTACCCGCACACAATGTTTTCAAAACAAAATATTCTCCCATTAATGTGTCAATCTGTTGATGATGTAAGCAGTGATGTAAGCAGTGATGTAAGCAGTGATGTGAGCAGTGATGTGAGCAGTGATGTGAGCAGTGATGTGAGCAGTGATGTAAGCAGTGATGTGAGCAGTGATGTGAGCAGTGATGTGAGCAGTGATGTGAGCAGTGATGTAAGCAGTGATGTAAGCAGTGATGTAAGCAGTGATGTAAGCAGTGATGCGAGCAGTGATGTAAGCAGTGATGTAAGCAGTGATGTAAGCAGTGATGTAAGCAGTGATGTGAGCAGTGATGCCTGCACAGCATGGCCTCTGGTTAAAATCACTGTTGGGCAAAGAAAGCATTTCATTTTCCATCTGTGCTTA
>NW_026890536.1:0-1000 GCF_963514075.1 Conger conger
CACACAATAACACAAACATTATCACACAATAACACAATAACACAAACATCATCACACAATAACACAAACATATAACACAAACATTATCACACAATAACACAAACATCACACAATAACACAAACATTATCACACAATAACACAAGTATTATCACAATGAGAACATTATCACACAATTACACAAACATTATCCCACAATAACAGAACATTATCACACAATAACACAATAACACAAACATCATCACACAATAACACAAACATATAACACAAACATCACACAATAACACAAACATTATCACACAATAACACAAACATCACAATGAGAACATTATCACACAATAACACAAACATTATCACACAATAACACAATAACACAAACATCATCACACAATAACACAAACATATAACTCAAACATTATCACACAATAACACAAACATCACACAATAACACAAACATTATCACACAATAACACAAGTATTATCACAATGAGAACATTATCACACAATTACACAAACATTATCACACAATAACACAAACATTATCACACAATAACACAAGTATTATCACAATGAGAACATTATCACACAATTACACAAACATTATCCCACAATAACAGAACATTATCACACAATAACACAAACGTTATCACACAATAACACACACACACACATTGCTTGTAAAACTGTATCTTATCTCTTGTTAAACGGCTTCCTTGGCCCAACAGTATTTTTCTGTAGCCTAAATACTGAATCCGGACAGTGCTCTGGTGTCCGGTTGCTTCCCTGCTCCATGGATTTCCACACCCTAACCCTAACCCTAATTGCCTGGGTCTCCTCTGCCCCATTAGATTGTCATTTGGATTAATAATGAATAATAATTTCTTATTTAGCTGATGCTTTTATCCAGAAGCGACTTACAGTTGATCAGGCTAAGCAGGGGACTATCCCCGGGAGCGATATGGGGTTAAGGGCCTTGCTGAAGGGCCTAGCATCTTATCATGG
>NW_026890537.1:10000-23244 GCF_963514075.1 Conger conger
GCAACACACGCAGGTCACATGACAGGTCAGAACCGCCCCCGTCCAGAACCAGGACCCAGCAAATCATATCCACCGGGGGTTGTCCCCTGCTTAGTCTTATCAGAGTCCCTTAGGATGAAACTGTCAGCTGAATAACTGTTAAAATAATAAAATATATATTTATATATATATATCAGAAACCTGCTCCATGCACACTGATCAATGGACGTGTTTAATAAAGCCCTCTCAGGTTTGTGTTCCTCCCCCTGCCCTACTCCTCTACGAGGGGCTGCTCTGGCCAATCAAACGCACACCTTCCTCAGCTGAAGAGCGGATGAGCAGGAACCAAACACACACCAATCACAGCATCCATTACTGACAGGTCTGTGCTTCACCAAACCAATCACAGCATCCATTACTGACAGGTCAGTCCTCCACCAAACCAATCACGGTCTCCATTACTGACGGGCCTGTCTTCTGCCAAACCAATTGCAGCATCTCGACAATCATCAACTACACACCCAGCTTCTATGAAAGCAATCACAGAGCCATCAGGTCTGCTGTGGAAACGTACAGAGACTCCTCTATCTGTCCCCATTCAACTCAACCTGGATCTATCCATCTCCCTGCACTGTTCCCTTTCCTTTACTCTCTCCATCTCTCTATCTCAGTCCATCTCTCCACTCCCCCCTCTCTCTGTCTCTCTCTATCTGGCT
Organism: Conger conger; assembly: GCF_963514075.1. Taxonomy (NCBI): domain Eukaryota; kingdom Metazoa; phylum Chordata; class Actinopteri; order Anguilliformes; family Congridae; genus Conger; species Conger conger. The sequence continues at coordinate 10,696 of NW_026890537.1, forward strand.
CTCCCTCCCTCTCACTCCCTCCATATGGCTCCCTCTCTCTCTCCCTCTCCCCCCTGTCTCTATCTATTTGGCTCTCCTCTCCCCCCCTCTCTCTGCATCCCTCTTTCTCCCTCTCTCTCCCTCGCTCTCCCCCTCTCTCCCCCCTCTCTCCTTCCCTCCCTCCCTCTCCATGCAATGGGAATTATCTCTGCTCAGCTGGCCTGACGTACGAGTGTTCAGTTTATCTGAATAAGCAACTGTAATTTATCTTGCTTACATTAACACAGAAAAACACGTTTCTCATCATATCACATTTCACACGTGCACACACACACGCTCACACACACACTCACACACATGCACACACACACACACACACACACGCACACGTGCACACACACACACACACGGGACCCTCACATATGGCACAGCTGTGGATGCTGATAAGCTCCTCTCTAGCAGGGAGCGGAAAGTAAACTCTGATGCGGTCGGAGTTTGTCTGAGGTTCTCCTGGGTTATCCGAGGTGAGCCTCAGTGTTGAGATTGAATCAAACATCAATCAGGAACTTAATACAAAGGAGCAACCGAAAACACAGACCTCCCGTATCGAAGCAGACAGAAATACCCACACTGTCTCTCTCTGTGTCACACAGGAGACATGCGGCCTCTGTGTCACACAGGAGACGCTGTGAGGTTTCACAGTCCCTGGGGAATTCTTTCTGTCAGAGCAGGACGGCTCAAACACCCAGCTTCAGCTGTATAAGAGACCTCTGCTTCAGCACTAAAACACCATCAGAGACCTCTGCTTCAGCACTAAAACACCATCAGAGACCTCTGCTTCAGCACTACAACACCATCAGAGACCTCTGCTTCAGCACTAAAACACCATCAGAGACCTCTGCTTCAGCACTACAACACCATCAGAGACCTCTGCTTCAGCACTAAAACACCATCAGAGACCTCTGCTTCAGCACTAAAACACCATCAGAGACCTCTGCTTCAGCACTAAAACACCATCAGAGACCTCTGCTTCAGCACTAAAACACCACCAGAGACCTCTGCTTCAGCACTAAAACACCATCAGAGACCTCTGCTTCAGCACTAAAACACCATCAGAGACCTCTGCTTCAGCACTAAAACACCATCAGAGACCTCTGCTTCAGCACTACAACACCATCAGAGACCTCTGCTTCAGCACTAAAACACCATCAGAGACATCTGCTTCAGCACTAAAACACCATCAGAGACCTCTGCTTCAGCACTAAAACACCATCAGAGACCTCTGCTTCAGCACTAAAACACCATTCAGCACAAAAAAAAGGTTAAAAACAGGAAATCATGGGAATGGCAAAAATACCTAAATAAATGGAATGCCTCAGAATCCGTTACTGGTTGACCAGTTAGACGAGCTCCATACTCAACATGGTTTAGCTGGTTGACCAGTTTGACCAGCTCCATACTCAACATGGTTTGACCAGCTCAAGCTAGGTTTTGAAACAGCAGGTATTTAAAGCTGGTGATAGCAGCACTCCCAGCCATACTGATCAGTGTATTCCAGTCACGTCATCAACTCCCCATCTTCATTAGATTAAATTATTTTTCTCATCAGTACGCTCCATAACTGGGGGGCCTGTTAGGTAATATCGGGGGGTTGTAATCCCCGTATCGCAAATCTCCACATTCTCTGACTAAATACTTGTAATTTTCCCACTCCAAAGTCCACCTCCCCGGAGAGGAAACGGAAAGATCAGTCAGGGTGTCCTGACTCAGCCAAAATCACACACTGGGCTCGTTCCAATCGCTTATTTTATCCCGCCTCATCTCCTTGGTCCTGGCTTGACCCGAAAATCAATGGAGGGGTGCTATCTTTAAGGACATCAAGGAGGAAGGGTGTTGGAGGGTGTTCAGAGGAGGCCTCAGTGAGGACACGAGCGTATCCTCGGCAGAAGTATTTTTTCGAAGCACGTCGAGTATAAATGACTGTGGATCCATACAGCTCTTCCGCTGAGGAGGCTCCGCAGGAGAGTGAAATGAGTCCTCCAGGCCTGTGGGGGCATTATAGGAGTAAAATGTGTCCTCCAGGCCTGTGGGGGCACTGTAGGAGAGGTAATGAGTCCTCCAGGCCTGTGGGGGCACTGTAGGAGGTTAATGAGTCCTCCAGGCCTGTGGGGGCGCTATAGGAGAGGTAATGAGTCCTCCAGGCCTGTGGGGGCACTGTAGGAGAGGTAATGAGTCCTCCAGGCCTGTGGGGGCACTGTAGGAGAGGTAATGAGTCCTCCAGGCCTGTGGGGGCACTGTAGGAGAGGTAATGAGTCCTCCAGGCCTGTGGGGGCACTGTAGGAGAGGTAATGAGTCCTCCAGGCCTGTGGGGGCACTGTAGGAGTATAATGTGTCCTCCAGGCCAGTGGGGGCGCTGTACCTGTGTACTGCAGCACAAAGCCGTTGCTGCTGAGCGAGGCGTCGCTGCGGAAGGCGAGGAAGAGCGTGTTGGCGCTGCTCTCGATGAGCTCCGGAGCCTCCAGGCCATAGAAGCTGCCCAGCAGGGGGCTCAGCGAGTCCGGCCCGTCGTAGATGTGCAGGAAGTCGTAGCTCGTCTCCAGGCTGAACCTGCCGGGGGAAGGGTCACACGAGCAGGATGAGACCGGGTCACGCTCTATCAGCAATGAAGAAACAACCAACTGGAGAACGGGATCTCTGCTTCATGTGAAAACCTCTAAACTGAAATGTTTCCTAAACATTTCATTAGTAAAGTCACTAGTGTGTACGAGGCATTAGTCTGGCTGTGCTGGGCAAACACAGTAAAACACAGTAAGACACAGTAAGACACAGTAAAACACAGTAAAACACAGTAAGACACAGGAAAACACAGTAAAACACAGTAAGACACAGGAAAACACAGTAAAACACAGTAAGACACAGGAAAACACAGTGAAACACAGTAAGACACAGTACGACACAGTAAAACACAGTAAGACACAGTACGACACAGTAAAACACAGTAAGACACAGTACGACACAGTAAAACACAGTAAGACACAGTAAGACACAGTAAAACACAGTAAAACACAGTAAAACAACACTGCTCCCCCTGCCCCTGCAGAGCCCCAGGGTCTGTTTGTTTTGTTCGTTTGTGTTTGTTCTGTTTTACTTTCACCTGAACATCCGCTCAGACCCAGGCCCCGCGGCAGGACGAGTTACCAGAGTAATCAGCTCCTGAAATGATCGATTAAACGCCCGACAACGACAACAAACATCCCAGCACACCCTGCGGCTCCAGCTCCCCGGAGCGGCCAACACCACTGCTACTTATTTATTCATTCATTCATTCATTCATTCGTTTATTTATTTATTTAAACTGTTTTAGTTTTTCTTTTTCTTTATTCAGGCAGGGAAGGTGTAGAGAGGGTAATACACAGAGAAGAGGCTGACTCACACACACACACACACACTCACACACACACACACACACACACACACACACACACACACACACACCCCGACACACACACACACACACACACACACCCCGACACACACACACACACCCCGACACACTCACACACACACACTCACACACACACACTCACACACACACACTCACACACACACACACTCACACACACACACACACACACACCCCGACACACACACTCACACACACACACACCCCGACACACACACACACACACCGGGACACACTCACACACACACACACACTCACACTCACACACACACACACACACACACACACACACCCCCGACACACACACACACACACACACTCACACACACACACACACACCCCGACACACACACACACACACACTCACACACACACACACACACACACACACACCCCGACACACACACACACTCACACACACACACACACCCCGACACACACACACACACACACACACCCCGACACACACACACACACCCCGACACACTCACACACACACACACACTCACACTCACACACACACACACTCACACACACACACACACACACTCACACACACACAGACACACACACCCCGACACACTCACACACACACACACACACCCCGACACACACACACACACACACATCCCGCCACACACACACACACACATCCCGCCACACACACACACACACACACTCATACACACACACACACACCCCGACACACTCACACACACACACACACACATCCCGCCACACACTCACACACACACCCCGACACACACACACACACACACACTCACACTCACACACATACACACTCACACACACACACACACACATCCCGCCACACACTCACACACACACCCCGACACACTCACACACACACACACACTCACACTCACACACATACACACTCACACACACACACACCCCGACACACACTCACACACACACACACTCACACACACACACACCCCGACACACACACACACACACACTCACACACACACAGACACACACACCCCGACACACTCACACACACACACACACATCCTGCCACACACACACACACACACCCCGACACACACACACACACACACACACACACACTCACACACACACACACACACCCCGACACACACACACACACACACACACTCACACACACTCACACACACACACACATACACACCCCGACACACACTCACACACACACACACATACACACCCCGACACACACACACACACACAGACACACACACACACACTTACACACTTACACACTTACACACTTACACACTTACACACACACAAACTAGTTGGAGTGAAAATCCAGAGAATCTCCAGGAACAGGGTTGGGAACCACAGGCCAAGAGCTTGGGATGTTTACAGGGCTTGAAATGGATGACCGCAATTTGATTGGCTAATCAATGTTTCCGGGATGTTACACCGTTGGTCACTGGCTGAATCACCATCTCTGCTTGGAGCCCCGCCCACACAAGGTAAACAAACTCTACGCGAGTCAGAAGTAACAGATGATTGGTCAGCGTAATTTGGCTGCACTAGAAATGGTAAATGGCAAATGGCAGGCATTTATATAGCGCTTTTATCCAAAGCGCTGTACAATTGATGCTTCTCCATTCACCCATTCATACACACACTCACACACCGACGGCGATTGGCTGCCATGCAAGGCCCCGACCAGCTTGTCAGGAGCATTTAGGGGTTAGGTGTCTTGCTCAGGGACTCTTAGACACAGCCCGGGCGGGGGATCGAACCGGCAACCCAGCAACCCTCCGACTGCCAGACGACTGCTCTTACTGCCTGAGCCATGTCGCCCCTCGGGGTTGGCTGAACCTCAGAGAACACCACTGCGGCACTGTGATGACATCACTGAGCGCTGGGACACACTGACTGGTCACTTACTGAGCCAGCCTGCGGTGCCAGAAAGCCCTGTCATCAAACATGGCCGCCTCCATCAGCAGAGCGGCTCCCACAGGAATGCATGGGGCCGGCAGGCAGGAGCCGTCTCCAGGTCTGATGTATCTGCGTGGACGGGGCCCCGCTGGGCTCCGGGGCCACAGCATGCGGGCCCCCGCTGGGCTCGGCTGGGGGCCCAGCTGGGGGGCGGTCGGTGTGGAGTGTGATCGGTGCTCAGAGCCCGGGTGTCTCAGAGTGATCATCGCCCACTTGTAGTCCTGACTCTGATGTGATCATCGCCCACTTGTAGTCCTGACTCTGATGTGATCATCGCCCACTTGTAGTCCTGACTCTGATGTGATCATCGCCCACTTGTAGTCCTGATTCTGATCCCCCTCATTAGACACCAGATGTGGCTCTCAGCCCGGGCAGTGGGGGAGTGGAGGGGAGGATGACTTACTTTCTTCTGTCAATTCTGTAAAGTTACTGCTCTCCTGCCACACCAAAATACACAGACAGATAGACAGACAGACAGATAGATAGATAGATAGACAGATAGATAGGTAGGCAGATAGACAAATGGATAGATAGATAGATATAGATAGATAGATAGATAGATGGATAGATAGATAGGCAGATAGATAACCTGGGTTCTCTTTGCCCATTGCAGAGTTGTTTTAGGGTTTTTCTCCTCACTAGGGAGATTTTGTTAAGCTATTTTGTTTTTGTTTGTTTAGCTATTTTATTTTGTTTGTTTAGCTATTTTGGGTTAATTGTCTGGTGTTTGCTCTTCTGTTACTCCGTGGCGCTTCTGTAATAAAGCACTGTACAAATAAAGCTGAATAGAATACATAGATAAAACCAGATTAATCAGCGAATCTGAAGATGAGTTTGCAGAACTCTGGAGAGTACCCAGGTTACCGAGCAACCACAGAGCCCCAGGGCAGGTTGCCGTAGGGACGGGCTCCCGGGCGGACGTACTGGATGAAGGCGAGGGCGATGATGTGGTCAGGTGACACGGTGACGGTCCAGTCGCACTCCTGCCCGTGGGGGTAGAGCTCGGGGTACTCTGGGGACAGGATGAGCCCCCCGGGGCCGGTCAGGTTCCCCCCACAGGGAGCTGCAGAGACGGAAACACAGGAGGGACAAACAGAGCCAAGAGCAATCAGCACGACCAGCACTTTTCTCCATTCATATTTTATCATCATTAATTTAACCAGGAGAGATCCACTGAGAACATGTTTCTCTTTGCAAGGACGCCCCTGGGAGAAACACCAGAGAATAGCAGCAAGCAGGTGGAGTGAGAGAGCGAGAGAGAGTGAGAGAGAGAGAGAGAGAGAGAGAGAGAGAGAGAGAGAGAGAGAGAGAGAGAGAGAGAACAGGGTAAAGCCCCTGGAGCAGGTTTTGGGCTAAGGGCCCAACGGTACGATATGGCACTTTTTCTCATTTAGGGACCTCATATCTCCAGAGGAGTTAAAATCTCTGAATCAGTTGGTGTTTTTCTTTTTTTTTTAATTCAAGATTTATTTTCTTCCTTAAAGAGATTTTCGATCCAGGACCGCGGGGCTCATCCATGTATCTTGGCGTGGCGCCCCAACCAAACGAACAGCCCAGGACCCCCCCCCCCCCAACACTCCGCCCCAAGGAGAGCCACGAGGAGCGCCGGTGTCCAGGTGTTCATTACCACTTAGCGCTTAATCGATCGCGACCCCTGAATCGGGTGCTGACTTTAAGGGGAAGACAAAACAGCAGCAGCTCCAAAACAACGAGAGTGAATAAACTGTACTATCGCGGGCATTCGAAGAAAGTCCTGATTTAATGTTCTCCAAATAAAAACACTTCTTGTGAGAGATTTGCTCAATTTGTTTTGGAGAGAATGTTTCTTGCGACTTACTTTGGGGGATATGTTTTCAAAGGAATGTTTCTTGCGAGTTATTTGGTGAATGTATTTTGGAGGGAACGTTATTTTGAGATATATCTCGCGTTTGTGTTTTGGAGAGAATAGTTCGGGTGCGTTCGGTTGTATCTGTTGCTGAGAACTTTTCTTGTGAAGGGTCTTTTCTTTTCACGGGTCCTGTTTTAAAGCCCTTATTAAGCTAGACCTCCAATTACAATAATTTCATTATCACTGCTAAGCACTTTCATTTAGAGGCCTAAATGAGTGTGCTGTAGCATTAAAAAACAAAACATTTGCTGCATTTCTCTCCTGTTTGTCGTCTGTCTTCAGGAGGCTAATTACACCCCAGGCCTTCACAACAAAAAGATCAATTGATACGTCAGGGGAAGTTAACACTCAGAGCTGTCCTCAGCCTCCATGTCTACCACGCTGAATATTTTACTGCAGTTTTTCAATCAATATTTTAAAGATCTGCCCATGTACAATGAGATTATGCGGAAGGGAACACACATTGTATTGGATTTCTCCCCTTGCCGTCGCGGAGTGAATTGTGTTAGCGGCGTTTAATCGTCATAGTAACCACTGTTGCAGGGGTTTACCACTCAGTTGCTGCTGCAAACAGGTCATTTAGAGACACAGCCAGTCTCACCTGAGTGTGTGTGAGGCATGCAGAACACACCGAGTCTCACCTGAGTGTGTGTGAGGCATGCAGAACACAGCCAGTCTCACCTGAGTGTGTGTGAGGCATGCAGAACACACCGAGTCTCACCTGAGTGTGTGTGAGGCATGCAGAACACAGCTAGTCTCACCTGAGTGTGTGTGAGGCATGCAGAACACACCGAGTCTCACCTGAGTGTGTGTGAGGAACGCAGAACACACCGAGTCTCACCTGAGTGTGTGTGAGGCATGCAGAACACAGCTAGTCTCACCTGAGTGTGTGTGAGGCACGCAGAACACAGCTAGTCTCATCTGAGTGTGTGTGAGGAATGCAGAACACAGCTAGTCTCACCTGAGTGTGTGTGAGGCATGCAGAACACAGCTAGTCTCACCTGAGTGTGTGTGAGGCATGCAGAACACAGCTAGTCTCACCTGAGTGTGTGTGAGGAACGCAGAACACAGCTAGCCTCACCTGAGTGTGTGTGAGGCACGCAGAACACAGCCAGTCTCACCTGAGTGTGTGTGAGGCACGCAGAACACAGCTAGTCTCACCTGAGTGTGTGTGAGGAATGCAGAACACAGCTAGTCTCACCTGAGTGTGTGTGAGGCATGCAGAACACAGCGAGTCTCATCTGAGTGTGTGTGAGGCATGCAGAACACAGCCAGTCTCACCTGAGTGTGTGTGAGGAACGCAGAACACACCCAGTCTCACCTGAGTGTGTGTGAGGAACGCAGAACACAGCTAGTCTCACCTGAGTGTGTGTGAGGCATGCAGAACACAGCTAGTCTCACCTGAGTGTGTGTGAGGAACGCAGAAGAGGGGGTTGAGGTATTGGGTATAAGAGGGGGTTGAGGTATTGGACATGAGGGGGTTGAGGTATTGGGTATAAGAGGGGGTTGAGGTATTGGGTATAAGAGGGAGTTGAGGTATTGGGTAAAGCAGGGGGTTGAGGTATTGGGTATAAGAGGGGGTTGAGGTATTGGGTATAAGAGGGGGTTGAGGTATTGGGTATAAGAGGGGGTTGAGGTATTGGGTATAAGAGGGGGTTGAGGTATTGGGCATGAGGGGGTTGAGGTATTGGGTAAAGCAGGGGGTTGAGGTATTGGGTATAAGAGGCGGTTGAGGTATTGGGCATGAGGGGGTTGAGGTATTGGGTAAAGCAGAGGGTTGAGGTATTGGGTAAAGCAGGGGGTAGAGGTATTGGGTATAAGAGGGGGTTGAGGTATTGGGCATGAGGGGGTTGAGGTATTGGGTATAAGAGGGGGTTGAGGTATTGGGTATAAGAGGGAGTTGAGGTATTGGGTAAAGCAGGGGGTTGAGGTATTGGGTATAAGAGGGGGTTGAGGTATTGGGTATAAGAGGGGGTTGAGGTATTGGGTATAAGAGGGGGTTGAGGTATTGGGTATAAGAGGGGTTGAGGTATTGGGCATGAGGGGGTTGAGGTATTGGGTAAAGCAGGGGGTTGAGGTATTGGGTATAAGAGGCGGTTGAGGTATTGGGCATGAGGGGGTTGAGGTATTGGGTAAAGCAGGGGGTTGAGGTATTGGGTAAAGCAGGGGGTAGAGGTATTGGGTATAAGAGGGGGTTGAGGTATTGGGCATGAGGGGGTTGAGGTATTGGGTAAAGCAGGGGGTTGAGGTATTGGGTATAAGAGGCGGTTGAGGTATTGGGTATAAGAGCGGGTTGAGGTATTGGGTATAAGAGGGGGTTGAGGTATTGGGTATAAGAGGTGGTTGAGGTATTGGGTATAAGAGAGGGGTGAGGTATTGGGTATAAGAGGGGGTTGAGGCATTCGGTATGAGGGGGTTGAGGTATTGGGTAAAGCAGGGGGTTGAGGTATTGGGTAAAGGAGGGGGTTGAGGTATTGGGTATAAGAGGGGGTTGAGGTATTGGGTAAAGCAGGGGGTTGAGGTATTAGGTATAAGATGGGGTTGAGGTATTGGGTAAAGCAGGGGGTTGAGGTATTGGGTATAAAAGAGGGGTGAGGTATTGGGTATAAGAGGGGGTTGAGGCATTGGGCATGAGGGGGTTGAGGTATTGGGTAAAGCAGGGGGTTGAGGTATTGGGTATAAGAGGGGGTTGAGGTATTGGGCATGAGGGGGTTGAGGTATTGGGTATAAGAGGGGGTTGAGGTATTGGGTATAAGAGGGGGTTGAGGTATTGGGTATAAGAGGGGGTTGAGGTATTGGGTATAAGAGGGGGTTGAGGTATTGGGTATAAGAGGGGGTTGAGGTATTGGGTATGAGGGGGTTGAGGTATTGGGTAAAGCAGGGGGTTGAGGTATTGGGTATAACAGGGGGATGAGGTATTGGGTATAAGAGGGGGTTGAGGTATTGGGTATAAGAGGGGGTTGAGGTATTGGGCATGAGGGGGTTGAGGTATTGGGTAAAGCAGGGGGTTGAGGTATTTGGTATAAGATGGGGTTGAGGTATTGGGTATAAGAGGGAGTTGAGGTATTGGGTATAAGAGGGGGTTGAGGTATTGGGTATAAGAGGTGGTTGAGGTATTGGGTATAAGAGGGGGTTGAGGTATTGGGTATAAGAGGGGGTTGAGGTATTGGGTATAAGAGGGGGTTGAGGTATTGGGTATAAGAGGGGGAGGAGGTATTGGGTATGAGGGGGTTGAGGTATTGGGTATGAGGGGGTTGAGGTATTGGGTAAAGCAGGGGGTTGAGGTATTAGGTATAAGATGGGGTTGAGGTATTGGGTAAAGCAGGGGGTTGAGGTATTGGGTATTGGGTATCTACCTGTGCAGGTAGGGGGTGGGGTTACCTGTGCAGGTAGGGGGCGGGGTTTTACCTGAGCAGGTAGGGGGCGGGGTTTTACCTGAGCAGGTAGGGGGCGGGGTTTTACCTGAGCAGGTAGGGGGCGGGGTTTTACCTGAGCAGGTAGGGGGTGGGGTTACCTGTGCAGGTAGGGGGTGGGGTTTTACCTGTGCAGGTAGGGGGCGGGGTTTTACCTGAGCAGGTAGGGGGCGGGGTTTTACCTGTGCAGGTAGGGGGCGGGGTTTTACCTGAGCAGGTAGGGGGCGGGGTTTTACCTGTGCAGGTAGGGGGCGGGGTTTTACCTGAGCAGGTAGGGGGTGGGGTTACCTGTGCAGGTAGGGGGTGGGGTTACCTGTGCAGGTAGGGGGCGGGGTTTTACCTGAGCAGGTAGGGGGTGGGGTTACCTGTGCAGGTAGGGGGTGGGGTTACCTGTGCAGGTAGGGGGCGGGGTTTTACCTGAGCAGGTAGGGGGCGGGGTTTTACCTGTGCAGGTAGGGGGGCTTGGCTGCCAGAAGAAGCGGCCGTTGATCTCAGTGCAGGTGATGGTGGGCTCCCCCTGCAGGGTGTACCCGGGATCGCACTGGAACACCATGGAGTCTCCCGGCTCCCGGCTGTCCCCGCTGCGTGTGCCGTTAGTGGGCATGCCCGGGTCGTTACAGGAGGTCGCCATGGATACTGAGAGAACACAGAGCATACAGGTCTATAGTGGGCATGCCCGGGTCGTTACAGGAGGTCGCCATGGATACTGAGAGAACACAGAGCGTACAGGTCTATAGTGGGCATGCCCGGGTCGTTACAGGAGGTCGCCATGGATACTGAGAGAACACAGAGCATACAGGTCTATAGTGGGCATGCCCGGGTCGTTACACTGGGAGAGATTAACACAGAGCATACAGGTCTATAGTGGGCATGCCCGGGTCATTATACTGGGAGAGATTAACACAGAGCATACAGGTCTATAGTGGGCATGCCCGGGTCGTTATACTGGGAGAGATTAACACAGAGCATACAGGTCTATAGTGGGCATGCCCGGGTCGTTACAGGAGGTCGCCATGGATACTGAGAGAACACAGAGCATACAGGTCTATAGTGGGCATGCCCGGGTCGTTATACTGGGAGAGATTAACGCAGAGCATACAGGTCTATAGTGGGCATGCCCGGGTCGTTACAGGAGGTCGCCATGGATACTGAGAGAACACAGAGCATACAGGTCTATAGTGGGCATGCCCGGGTCATTACAGAGGGAGAGATTAACACAGAGCATACAGGTCTATAGTGGGCATACCCGGGTCGTTACACTGGGAGAGATTAACACAGAGCATACAGGTCTATAGTGGGCATGCCCAGGTCATTACACAGGGAGAGATTAACACAGAGCATACAGGTCTATAGTGGGCATGCCCGGGTCATTATACTGGGAGAGATTAACACAGAGCGTACAGGTCTATAGTGGGCATGCCCGGGTCATTATACTGGGAGAGATTAACACAGAGCATACAGGTCTATAGTGGGCATACCCGGGTCGTTACACTGGGAAAGATTAACACAGAGCATACAGGTCTATAGTGGGCATGCCCAGGTCATTATACTGGGAGAGATTAACACAGAGCGTACAGGTCTATAGTAGGCATGCCCGGGTCGTTACACAGGGAGAGATTAACACAGAGCGTACAGGTCTATAGTGGGCATGCCCGGGTCATTACACTGGGAGAGATTAACACAGAGCGTACAGGTCTATAGTGGGCATGCCCGGGTCGTTACACTGGGAGAGATTAACACAGAGCATACAGGTCTATAGTGGGCATGCCCGGGTCATTATACTGGGAGAGATCAACACAGAGCATACAGGTCTATAGTGGGCATGCCCAGGTCATTATAAGGGA
>NW_026890538.1:5000-7500 GCF_963514075.1 Conger conger
CGGAGGGAACGAGGGGATTTTCCCCCAGAACCCAGACCAAAGCCACCGGCAATCCCTCTCTTTCGGACCGCTACCGCACTCAATCCCGCGGCAACGGGACGCAGAGAGACACATGAGATTCATCTGGTGTGAGTGTGTGTGTGTGTGTGTGTGAGTGAGTGTGTGTGTGTGAGTGAGTGTGTGAGTGTGTGAGTGTGTGTGTGTGTGTGAGAGTGTGTTCCAGGGGCTGAGTGGACTCCATTGTACTGCACATTTGGGGCATGATGATGTCATGTCTAATCGCGCTTCCATGACACGCCTCCACACTCCGACCCTGGGTTTGACGCGATCGTGTGTGTGTGCGCGTGTGCGTGTGTGTGTGTGTGAACGCGCGGGACTCACTGGATTTGAGGGCGGAGGAGTTGACCTCGATCTCCCCTCCCCTGATTGGCTGGAAGACGGACAGCTCGGAGTCGTAGGGGTCAGGGCTGGGGCTGGGGCCCGTCACACTGCCGCCCGCCGGGCTCACTGCTGCCCCCTGCTGGAGCTCCTCCTCCTCAAACACCGCGATCAGCTGCAGAGAGAGAGAGGAGTTACACAACATGTACCACACTCACACACACACACACACACACACACACAACATGTACCACACTCACACACACACCTGTACTACATACACACACCTGTACTACATATACACACACACACACCTGTACCACACACACACACACACACACACACACACACACACACACACCTGTACTACATACACACACACACACACCTGTACCACACACACACACACACCTGTACTACATACACACACACACACACACACACACACACAGAGGAAAGCTTTATACAACATGACACTACACAGTACCGCACATAGAGAAGCGATACCGGACATCTCCTGCTCTCTCTATCTCTCAGTCTCTCTCACACGCACACGCGCACGCACACACACACACACGCACACACACACACACACACACACACACACACACACAGACACACACACAGACACACACACAGACACACACACAGACACACAGACACACACACACACACAGACACACAGACACACAGACACACAGACACACACACACACACACACACACACACACACACACACACACACACACACAGACACACACACACACACACACACACACACACACAAAAGAGCCCTACATACAGTAAGCCACAGAGAGGTGAACACCACTATGGTAGTTCTAGAACATTCACATCCTGTCATTGCAAAGACACAACAAAGAGAAACACCAACTGAATGAATGACAGTAAATATACACCAGACCGTCAAACAGACCTAAACCAGACCATCTGCGCACTCATGTAATGGAGATCGTTCCGGAGGGAGATCCCATGGTCAGGTCTTTATGGGGAAGTGGTTAAAACCGCCACCCATCTCCCTAACTACAGGCCTCCTACATCCCAGCATGCTTTGCTTCATTGCCACAAAAGGTGCAGCTCCACGTTTGTGTTCCCGGCTGAAATACACCCTGACGCCCGCATTACTCCGGGGGAGGACTGTCCCCTGCTTAGTCCAGTCAACTGGAAGTCACTTTGGATATAAGCGATGAAAAATAATTATATTGTACAGGTCTTTGCTGAATAAACGTAATGTAGTCTGAGCAGATACACAAGCACACGGACACAAACCCTTTACCTACCATTTACCTTTCTGTAAATGGCCTGCATTTATAAAGCGCCTTTACCCAAAGCACTGTACAGCGCACACGCGCACACGCGCACACGCGCACGCACACGCACACGCACACGCACACGCACACGCACACGCACACGCACACGCACACGCACACGCACACACACACAGAGCAGAGGGTCCAGAAGGACGCTAGCGTGGCAGTGCTGGCAGCAGGTGTGTGCCGTGGGCTCTGGATAAGCGGCCGTAGCCAGGCTGCAGCACACGGCCAGGGGGAGGCCGGCTCCACACGGCCTCCCAGAGCCTCCCCGCTAATGGAGGAAGCTCGTAATAAAGGATACTTCATTAACAAAACCTCCCCCCTTTTCATTTAACAACGTCTCAGAGCCGCAGCGCCGTCTGGCCAGACCCGGCCTGCTGGAGCCTGTGAGCCGGACCCTGACTAACCCCCCTCTCCCCCCCGCCAGGAGCCTCTGAGCCGGGGCCCCAAGGGCCCCGCTCTCCCCTCCCCTCCACTGCAGGAGCATGGTCACTGGGACAGGGCTCCTGGTTTAGCAGAAGAGGGGGGCAGGGGATCGGGAAGGTCTGTGCGTGGTGCGATGCTAATGCTATCAATCTGCACTGCCAGAGGAGGGGGGGAGGGGAGGGAGGCACAGGGAGAGAGAGGGAGAGAGACGAGGTGTAGAGGACTGGACTGAGAATTAAAGGGAGAGAGAAGTGAAAGAGAGGAGAGGGGGGACTGACAGATGAAATCAGACTGACAGACTGAGGCGAACTGCAGCGTCCAAACTGAGTTAGGATCTCTGCACTAATCGAACGGTCCTCAGAGGA
>NW_026890538.1:12500-30283 GCF_963514075.1 Conger conger
AGAGAGAGTGGTAGAGATGGAGAGGGAGAGCACGTGGGAGAGAGAAAGAGGGAGAGAAGCTTGTTGCAGAAGCAGGGAGAGAGGGATGGCAGGAGGGATAGAGAATCACAGAGGAAGACTGCTAAAGAAAGAGGGAGGGAGAGAGAGAGAGAGAGAGAGGGGGACGACGACGAGGAGAACAGGAGGAAAAAGGAGAGAAGGAAGAAGAGGAGAAAGAGCAGGAGAGAGACGGCTGAGAGAGAGAGAGAGAGAGAGAGAGAGAGAAGGAGAATCTAATCTATGGCTGATGTATCGGGGTGAGTGGGATGGCAGGACTCTGAGCAGATATGGAGCGCATGAGGAGAACAGAGGACTGTGGGATTGGAGCCAGGCAGGGCATAAATCCACCCCCCCCGCTCTGCACCGCACGCTTTACTGCAGAAGAATTACACACACCGAGGGCGGGGGGGGGGCAGATTCATAATGTTTACGGTCTACCCGTGACCCGCCAGTCAGCGCAGAGCAGGCATCGATGCGACGCGTGTGTGCTTACCGTCTCCCCGCTAATCAAATCGATTAGCGCTAATACACTGCGCTGACCGGCCCATAAAACGTTAATCAACCAAATGCCTTTCCGTCTGGTGGGGGCTGGAGGACTTGCAGGAGCATCTGCACATATTGTTTCTCTTCCCCCCCCCCCTCGATATGTTGACAGGCCTGGTTAGCATTAGAACACCACGATACCCCATCAAGCACCCTGCGCCTGAGCTAGCAGCGTGTGCTAATGCCTGCGCTAGCAGCGTGTGCTAACGGCCTGTTCTAGCAGAGTGTGCAAACGGCCTGTTCTAGCAGAGTGTGCTAGCAGCGTGTGCTAACGGCCTGAGCTAGCAGAGTGTGCTAACGGCCTGAGCTAGCAGAGTGTGCTAGCAGTGTGTGCTAACGGCCTGAGCTAGCAGAGTGTGCTAGCAGCATGTGCTAACGGCCTGCTCTAGCAGAGTGTGCTAACGCCAGCGCTAGCTGCGTGTGCTAACGGCCTGTGCTATGCACTCTCCAGAGCAGGGGTAGGATACAGAGATTACCACCCACCCTGGGGGGGGGGGGGGGGCACAGCTGTAAAGGTGTCCTGAGACAGGGAACATCCCTCGTAACCCGCGAGTTGCGCTGTCAGGGTCCGGGAGGGGCTGAACACGGCTAAGCTAACGTCCTAATCAAAACGTATCGGCACTCTCTTTCTGAAGCGGGTAAAAACTAAACAAGCGTCCGCCGTCATACTTTTAACGATCAAAAAAGAAAAAAAAAAAAGACATCAAAACATAAACGCTCATTTATAACGTCCCTCCCATATTGGAATAGATAAACAAGCCTTTATTTCTCCTGCGAAAACACGGACGTCGCCCCCGGCTGGCCATGAATCAACGGGTGCTGAATAATGTAGGCCCTTGTCTCTCCCTAACCCTATTAGGATACAGCTGGAATTCCCGCCTTAACACGGCCGCAAATCACAGGAGCGTCAGGCCACCGAGGACACGACCCTCCAGACGGCGGTCAAACTCATAACCGCTTAACCCGAAGCTGCCCGACCTCGACCGCACACCGAAGGGTCGGAAACACAGGGTGTGTCGACGTGTCCCTGAGCAAGACACCTATCCCCCCCCCCAAATGCTCCTGACGAGCTGGTCCGGTGCCTTGCCTCGCATGGCAGCCACTCGCCGTTGGTGTGTGAGTGTGTGTGTGTGTGTGTGAATGTGTGAATGAGGAGCATCAATTGTACAGCGCTTCGGATAAAGGCGCAAATCTAAACGGCAGCCATTTACCATTTAACACATTACAATACGGCTACCATGAGCCGGCATGAACTCATCGGGTGGGGAGAGTGGACTGAAGAGGGGTGGTGGGGAGAGACGTACGGTATGGTTCTGTTGGTCTCTCGGACCTCAGCGCTTGGGTTCCTCAAACAGAGGGAATGCTGGGACAGTATGCGGAATGCAGCGGATGTTTTTTTGCGGCCTCTTTCCCTCCGTTTCACTTCCCTCTCCTCATGTCTTCCTCCTCGCTCTCTCTCCCTGCAGCGGTCTGAGGGGAGAGGCCGGGTCTCCGTCCTCGTCAACAGACCGCAGTCCGCACACACAGGGCCCCCTGCTGTGGGAAGATTGACAGCACCACCTAGCTCTGAGCTAGACCAACTACAGCTCCTCTGCGTCTTCCCTCTTTCCCCATCTCCCTCCCTCCCTCTCTCTCTCTCTCTCTCTCTCCCTCCCTCTTTCAAATACACACATAAGAGTACACGCACGCAGGCACGCACGCACGCACGCACACACACGCACGCACGCACACACACACACACGCACACACGCACGCACACACACGTGCACACACGCACACACGCACACACGCACACACGCACACACGCACGCACACGTGCACGCACGCACACACACACACACGCACACACGCACGCACACACACGTGCACGCACGCACGCACGCACACACGCAGCACTCCGTACAGAGCGAGCAGGAAAGGGCAGTGTCCATTTGCGGAATAATAAGGGGGAAGGCAGAGCTCATTAATATTCCCGCCGGCCGCCTCGGCGTGTTAACAAGAGGCAGCGGCCGCGCAGGTTCGGCCGGTGACAGCGAAGGTTAAACGGCCCCTGCGCCTCTGGAAGCTCGATGCGGAGATTATCACCGGGGCCGCTTAAAACGGACCCCGGGCGCGGTCCCCAGCTTCCCATTGATCCCGGTCCATCCAGATTAAAGATCCGGAAAGATCTATGGGGGGGAAACTAATGAGGACTGAGTCCCCCGGTCCGGATGACCTGTTTATCCCGCGGGTCTGATCGATGCCTCCATCGCCGCGGCCCCGCCATGGCGATTGTTACTAAGCAGCAGCCTCCGCCAGGATACTGTGGCGGATTTTATTTTATTTTATTTTAAACGAAGAGAACGTCACCCGCCATCCGAATTACTACCCCGCTTTGATTACGCGCGGGCGAGAATCCGACCGTATACGGCAACAAAGCGGAACCCAAAACCAAACGGCTACGAATTAGCGGAGCCGCCGCGTGATATTTAAAGCGATCGGGGAAAAATAATAATAAAAATAAATAAATAAATAACACGTTAAAAGTCGACATAAAGAGTACATCTGCGAAGTGACTGGCGAGGAGGAGAAATGTCACGCGAGAGGGTTTAATTAAAAGGAGCGCATTGTTTTGAGCGGCGGCTTTGTCTCCCGTCTCGTTCGCGACGTTGACGACGGCGTCGTCGTCCTTTGAGTGCCATTGTCAGGAGGCGGCGGGCGCTGTATTATGGTGGTGTCACGGGAAGCGCTCCCGCTGAACGACAGCAACGCCACAGCGCCGTCGCAGGGATAGAGCCGTCGCGCGACGCGCCCATTCAGCAGGAGGAGAGAGAGAGAGAGAGAGAGAGAGAGAGAGAGAGAGAGAGGGAGAGAGAGAGAGAGAGAGAGATACTCCACTGACTGAGACAGCTTGGGAACCTCCGCCGCGCGGAAAGACTCGCCAACGCTCCACACACGACAGGATTGATGCTTAATGTGTGTGTGTGTGTGTGTGTGTGCGTGTGTGTGGGTGTGTGTGTGTGTGCGTGTGTGTGCGTGCGCAATGTGTGCATGTAGTATTAACATAAACCACATTTTCTGAGTGCTTATTTTTGTGAAAAGACACTACAGTCCCCACTTGGCACGTATCGATTGATAGTCCCCACTTTGTAGCATAAATGTGTGTGTGTGTGTGTGTGTGTGTGTGTGTGTGTGTGTGTGCGTGTGTGTGTGTGTGTGTGCGTGTGTGTGCGTGCGAAATGTGTGCATGTAGTATTAACATAAACCACATTTTCTGAGTCTGCTTTTTTTGTGAAAAGAAACTACGGTCCCCACTTGGCAGGTATCGATTGATAGTCCCCACTTTGTAGCATAAACGTGTGTGTGTGTGTATGTGTGTGTGTGTTCGTGAGGGGCATGTGTGTGCATATATACACACACACACACACACACACACACACACACACACACACACACACACACAGAGTCCGTACACATGTTCCCGTGTGCCCGATTGACAACTTCCTCCCATTTAAAGAGCTCATTAAAACACAGCTTTCGACATGGAGTAAAGGTGACAGAGGGAAATAAAGCTTGAAAAATTTTCCCAGACACCTAAATGAAAACAGGAAATGTAGCATTGTGCTGCGCGCTAACCCCAGCAGCCCTCTGGGCAGAGGAGGGTGGGTTTGATCTGCCGGGCGAGAGACACTGCACACTGCAGCACAGGAAGGTGAGGGAGGGGCACCAACAATTCTCATCAATGCCCACTGACCCTTGGAAGAAGAGTTCCTTTGGAATGTCTTTCTTTTTTTTCTTCTTTATACAACGTGCTAACTCGGTGTTCTAGAGTTCTCCACTGTTGTTCCATTACCAGCCGTGATTGTTACATCGGCTTTAGAATGTTCAGTTAGGCACATTCAGAATCACATATTTGTCACCTCACACGGTAGAGGGCCAAGACAATGGGACAAGAAACGGCCATTTTGTGACGCGGTTTTGAAAACGAGTGCAAACTCAGATCCCGTTGACGCTTGGTTATTGAACCCTCGTTTTGATCTGAATAGGCCTCTCTGTGTGTTTCCGTGTGTGTTTGGGTGAATGTGTGTGTGTGTGTGTGTGTGTGTGTGGGAGGGCTGCCTCTCCTCTCCTCTCCTCGCACACAAGCCCATAACCCAAATCGAACTGCCCTCCGACCAAACGCCATCGTCCCCCTCCTACAGCTTAACTGCAATATCCATTCTTACAAATCACGTAATCCATATTAACTGCGCCCGGGTTTAAAATACAGAGCAGTGGAAGCCTGTTTGATTAAGAGTAAATCTCCTTCAGTGGAGTGGCTGCTAAACCGAGGCAGTAAATGTTCCTTTAGCTCAACGCTGAACACACACACACACACACACACACACACACACACACACACTTCAAACCTTCGGAGGGAGCGGACATGCTGACCTCTGGCCTCCTCAGCCTTGTCCATCATCCATAACCCAGGTAATAAATATCCAGGAACCCAGCCGCGGTGGCGGGAGCTTGCCTAAGTGTGTTCATTAGCGACTCGTACCTTTCACTCGACCTTGCTGCTCTGAGCCTGACGATTCCTGCTTAGTAGGGACGCGAAAATGCTCCCAAACGGAGTCCATCCATTTCTCCAGTCACATTTGTGTATTCAGCGTATTCCATCCATTCATCGATTATCTTAACCCGCTAACTCTGAGCAGGGTCGCAGGGGGGCTGGAGCCTATCCCAGCATACGTTGGGCGAAAGGCGGGAATACACCCTGGACAGGT
The DNA here is from genome assembly GCF_963514075.1 of Conger conger. Lineage (NCBI taxonomy): Eukaryota > Metazoa > Chordata > Actinopteri > Anguilliformes > Congridae > Conger > Conger conger. Next base: position 17,831 of record NW_026890538.1, read on the forward strand.
CGCCAGTCCATCGCAGGGCACACACACCATTCACTCACACACTCATACCTACGGGCAATTTAGACTCTCCAATCAGCCTAACCTGCATGTCTGTGACTGTGGAAGGAAACCGGAGTACCCGGAGGAAACCCACGCAAACATGCAAACTCCACACAGAGAGGCCCCGGCCGACCAGGATTTGAACCCAGGACCTCCTTGCTGTGAGGCGGCAGTGCTACCCACGGCACCATCCGTGCTGCCCCGATTCAGCGTATCAAATTATTTTTTTGAATTTTTATTTTTTTCATTGTAATGAAATGCATTGAATTCTATAAAAATAAATTAATCGAATTGAATCACGGCGAAATGAGAGATTTGACAACGCACCGAATCATTGAGATTTTGCTAAGTGCCGTACTGAAAAATCCACCCGAGAACCACGGAATCAGACGGAAACAGAAGAGAGGAAACGGACGGGAACAGAAGAGAGGAAACGGACGGGAACAGAAGAGAGGAAACGGACGGAAACAGAAGAGAGGAAACGGACGGAAACAGAAGAGAGGAAACGGACGGAAACAGAAGAGAGGAAACGGACGGAAACAGAAGAGAGGAAACGGACGGAAACAGAAGAGGAAACGGACGGAAACAGAAGAGAGGAAACGGACGGAAACGGAAGAGAGGAAACGGACGGAAACAGAAGAGAGGAAACGGACGGAAACAGAAGAGAGGAAACGGACGGAAACAGAAGAGAGGAAACGGACGGAAACAGAAGAGAGGAAACGGACGGACACGGACGGCGGGGGAGTTTGATGGAGCCGAGGCTCGAGCTTGCGGATCTTGGTCTAAACCGTGGGCAAACAGCCGCCGGGGCGGAGCGGCAGACGCCCGGCGGAGAGGAGAGGGGGAGCAGCTCACAGGAACAGGTGGCGACTTCGCCTGTCCCAGAATTATGGCAAACGCGCTGAAACCTCGCGGCCCGACGCCGGTGACCAGCGAGGGGCACCATATGGAGGCCGAATCGCTGCCAAGTCCCACGCTGGTGACTAACGGGGCCCGTAATCCCAAATTAATTCACATTTCCTCCGCGTCCAGCCACTCGGAATGAGCGCTTAGCGTGACATAATCGCGGTCTTCACGTGTGAAAACGTCGCCCTGGCGACGAGAGACACGCTCACATGACCCCCCCCCCCCCCCCCCCCACCACCACCCAGCAGGAAGCACTCAGTGCGCTGAAGCGGATCGGCTGATTGGTTAATGATAACCGTGGAGACGGTGCTCAGATGTCGACAAAATTGTAAACGGGCCAGTAAGGGGACTCACAATGCGTGACTTCCCAGTGTTTAGTAGACACATAGTGTACATGAAACAAAAGTTTCTTTTGTTCTTTTATTTTTTATTTTTTTTTACTTAGCTGATGCTTTCATCCAAAGCGACTTACAGTTGTTTAGGCTAAGCAGGGGACAATCCCACCTGCAGCAATGCAGGGTTAGGCGCCTCGCTCAAGGGCCCAACAGCCGTGAGGATCTTATCATGGCTGCATCAAGGCTTGAACCACCAACCTCCCAGATCGCAGTCATGTACCTTAGTCACTAGGCCATTGAACTGCACGTTAAACAGCGTGAGTTTTTTGTTATTACCAGTGGACTTTCGCTTTTCAAGCGCATTCTTCATAAATCCAGACCGAAAACTAATTTTGTTGGCTGAAATACGAGCGGCGACGTTAAACAGCGCTATTAAAGCAGAGCCCCGTCTCCTAAACGCACAGCCCCACCACGTCGACTGTGGCTTTAATGCGCAGGCGTACCGGACCCGACCGTGAGCACGTCACAGCCCGAATCCGCCACAGTAAGCAGTATTTCCCGTGGAGCTACTAAAGCGCCTCTAACCGCCACTGAAGCGCCTCTACCTCTTACTCTACCCGCCACTGAAGCGCCTCTACCTCTTACTCTACCCGCCACTGAAGCGCCTCTACCTCTTACTCTACCCGCCACTGAAGCGCCTCTACCTCTTACTCTACCCGCCACTGAAGCGCCTCTACCTCTTACTCTACCCGCCACTGAAGCGCCTCTACCTCTTACTCTACCCGCCACTGAAGCGCCTCTACCTCTTACTCTACCCGCCACTGAAGCGCCTCTACCTCTTACTCTACCCGCCACTGAAGCGCCTCTACCTCTTACTCTACCCGCCGCTGAAGCGCCTCTACCTCTTACTCTACCCGCCACTGAAGCGCCTCTACCTCTTACTCTACCCGCCACTGAAGCGCCTCTACCTCTTACTCTACCCGCCGCACACAGCGCCTCTACCTCTTACTCTACCCGCCACTGAAGCGCCTCTACCCGCCACTGAAGCGCCTTTACCTCTTACTCTACCCGCCACTGAAGCGCCTCTACCTCTTACTCTACCCGCCGCTGAAGAGCCTCTACCTCTTACTCTACCCGCCACTGAAGCGCCTCTACCTCTTACTCTACCCGCCACTGAAGCGCCTCTACCTCTTACTCTACCCGCCACTGAAGCGCCTCTACCTCTTACTCTACCCGCCACTGAAGCGCCTCTACCTCTTACTCTACCCGCCACTGAAGCGCCTCTACCTCTTACTCTACCCGCCACACACAGGGCCTCTACCTCTTACTCTACCCGCCACACACAGGGCCTGCAGCCGACCCGCCGGCTCCCACTCGCTCCCGTTCATTCTCCCTCCATATGAATTCAAATTAGAGCTTCAGCCCAACTTGTATGATGCATTAATGCGTGGCGGCGAGGCATTACCATGTATCGCGGCCGCCGTGCGGATCTGCGATAAGCCCGAGGAGCGGTGTCGGCCGCCGCGTGTCTCCGGAGAGGACAAAGCCCGACAGACGGGCGTGCGTTCCGAGGCGTTTTCACGAGACGCGCGGGGCGCCGGGAGCCGAACGGCGGGCCGCGGGCGGGAGGGCGGTATCGGGCGGCCGTCTCGCAGACAGCCCCGCCTGTGACACGGTGTCATTACACAGCTGACTGCTCCACACCAGCGGCCCTGCTCTCTCTCAGGGAGCCTCACTGAGAGCGGGAGAGGAGCCGAGCTGGGTCTCACACACCTATACATACAGACACACTCAAACACACATACACACACAGCTATACACTCTCACACTCACACTCACACTCAGACTCACACACCTATACATACAGACACACACCTATACGTACAGACACACACACACACACCTATACATACACACACACTCAAACACACATACACACACAGCTATACACACACATACACACGAACAGAGACACACACACACATACACACAAACACACACATACACTAAAACACACCTACACCCAGACACACACACAAATACAAACATGAACATGCACATACATACACACACTCCTCTGGTTCTTGAATGACGGAGAAGGCAGTTGAGGAACCAAACCTGTACGTGCTGGTGGAGAGGGAGGGTCAGCATGCATGTGAACGGGTGGGGGGGGGGGGGGGTCACCATGGCTCTAAAGGGTGGGGGAGGAGCGCATTGCGTGTGATTTACAGGTCGTCCTCTTTCCCGTAACAGAGCAGGGAGTGGGGGGGGTGCCTTGGGGGGCCCGGGATGGAGCGGTACTGTACGCTGCTGTACATGACAAGCCTTATTATTATTTATAACGAGTCATAAAGGAGGAGGGTGAACCCCCGATATATCACGCTGAGCCTCGCAGGCGGGAGAGGGCCGGGCCGTCGTATTTCTCACGCCGTACGCAAATAACAGCCCCGAGCATCCATCACCCGAGCAGCAGCACAACGTCAGCGACAATCCCTCATTCTGCCGCTCTGTCCCCAAAACGCTCCGTCATCTGTCACACACACACACAGACACACACACTCTACTGTACATACACAGACACACACACACACACACACACTACTGTACATACACAGACACACACACACACACACACACTACTGTACACACACACACACACACACACACACACACACACACAGACACACACACACACACACACACACACGCACACACACTCTACTGTACACACACACACACACACACACACACACACACACACACACACAGACACACACACACACAGACACACACACACACACCCTCTACTGTACACACACACACACACACACACACTACTGTACACACGCGCACACACACACACACACACACACACACTACTGTACACACACGCACGCACACACACACACACACACACTACTGTACACACACGCACGCACACACACACACACACACACACTACTGTACACACACGCACACACACAGACACACACACACACGCACAGACACACACACACACACACACACACTACTGTACACACACACACACTCACACACACACACACACACTACTGTACACACACACACACGCACGCAAACACGCACACACGCGCACACACGCACACGCACACGCACACGCACACTACTGTACACACGCAACAACTGTACACACACACAATTGTAGACACACACACACGTACACATATACACACACTACCGTACACACACACACGCACAAACACACGCACGCACGCACACATACACATTCTACATTACTTACAGACACACACACACACGCGCACACGCGCACACGCGCACACGCGCACACGCGCACACGCGCACACACACACACACACACAGTGGTATTACGGTGGCGCTTCGCAGAAGCTGCCATTAGGAACAGAATAATTAAGGTGTCTGACAGCAGCCCTGCAGCCATTTCTCCTGATTATTCCTTCCTTCCCTTCCTCTCCTCTCCTCCGCTCCGCTCGGGAAGAAAGGAGGCCGATTAAGTCGGGAGACGGCCTTTTAGCGAGCGGGAAACATTAGCGTCTCGGGCCAGTCCATTCAGTAAGAGAGAGAGCAGAAACGAGAGAACAAAAGAGAAATATTCTCTAACGCAGTAACGCACGCTGAATATGGTTAACACTAATGCGGCACCGGGAGAGAGCTGCAGGTTCTCCACCCACACGAGCCCCCCCCTCCTCCCCCACACGAGCCCCCCCCTCCTCCCCCACACGAGCCCCCCCCTCCTCCCCCACACAAGCTCCCCCCCTCCCCCCGGAGCAAGGTGGGGCTCAGGGCCTCGCTCAAGGGCCCAGCAGCTGCACTGATCTTACTGCAGCTACACCGGGGCTTGAGCCCCCAACCTTATAGGTGGCGGTCGAGCACCTTCGCCACTATGCGACAGGCTGCCCCCCAAAGCGGTGCTTTACAGCGTTTGGCTTTTGTGTTTTACAACATGGCGGTTTGACTCCTTGGGACGGTACACGGAACCAAGGAAAGTGACAGAGGAGGGTACTTTTTTTTTCTTTTTTTTTCTTCAAGGATCGAATTTCCCGAATGTACCCTGAACAGGACAGTAACGTTCTCCCTGGGTCCCGAAAAACCCCGTCGCGTTATGACCCGTGTCGTCCGGGCGCGAGGATCAGAAAGCAACGAGCCCCCGACATCAAACGAACAAACAGCCCGTCAGCACCCATCACCATTCCCCACACGCCCATCACCAGGGCCAACGCACCGCCCTGCGATAATTAACATGATTTACGGAGCTCTGCCGGGTCCAGGAGGCACCGGAACACACACCACCGAGGCACCGGAACACACACCACCGAGACCAGATCAGCCACGTTCCACTGATCCATTTAGCTCTTTTATTTTATTTTATTTTTTATTCATTAAAGCAAAAACAATACAAAGCAATTTACCCAGGTCTGGACAACATCTCCGCCAACACAGAGCAGTAAATGAGTTCGCTCCCGGCCAATCAGGCCTCGTCTAATAGCTCATCATCTCCGTACATAACAGGGTCCCCGGTGCGGTGGGGAGATTAGAAAATGAGAGGAACTGGGTCCAAACACGAGATGAAGGGACAAAATCTCTCACACACACAGACAGACTCACACACTCACACTCACACTCACACTCACACTCACACTCACACTCACACTCACACTCACACTCACACTCACACTACCTGCCTTGTGAGGACATTAAGGCTCTGTGAGGACATTACAGTCCTGTGAGGACATTACAGTCCTGTGATAATGACCCTTTTATTTATTATTTTCTTCCCCAACGCAGGGTGTTAATCACAGGCAAGGCAGTGTAACTAATCCTAAAAGGATCTTATCACACCCTCGCCTGCACACAGCTACATACATCCAATAATACAAACTCCAGTAAATAATAAGCGCTTCGTTCTTCCGGGGGGTTATGCCGACGCGGGCGTCCCGGGAGGAAAAAACAACGGACGGCCGTTTCTATATTTGCTTTTCAGATCACGGTGTGTGTGTTACCGGGGTTACGGAAGCAGTTTTTTCCCGCTACTCCGGCGACCCTGGAATATAACTGATTTCAGGCTAGCTGTGCCCGCGGGAGACCGCCGGCTAAATCACACGCTTTAATTACGGGATGTGAGGGCGGGCGCACCCCGAGGTGAAACACGGATTCCGTCTTCTTCCACCGCCTCACCTTCCTTTATGAATCAAAAATAAAGAGGCTGAAACGATTCTGCACGGGGGAAAAAACGCGCCCGCCCGTTTGACGTTTCTCAGTCTAACGTGTGTGTGCCTGCGCACGGGCGCAACGCTGCTTACTGCTGAACCGCCCACCGGATGTCATCGAATGCGACTTCCATGGCAAACGCGTGCACGTACGTTTCCACCGAGCAACTCAAGATAGCCGCACCGCTAAAGGGTAGAACAACAGTGTCTTGCCGCAGCACTTGAATCTGCAACCGTCTGGCTTTTCTCGAAGCTAAAGGGCGAAAGACGGCGGCCTGAAATGGACGTGACGCACCTGTGGAGTCTGATGTTCGAGCGCAGCGACCGGCGGGGAGTCAATCGAAGGCGCTCACGCCGGCTCCGCTCCTCAAAACTCAAACGCCATCGTGACCGGAACAAAACAACAGGCATCGCAGAGAGCTTCGGAAAAGCACCATCCAGACTAAAATACGAACAGCAAAGCACGGCTGCAGTCAGGCGGGCACGCTCCCCATAAGGCCCAGGGAGATCTCAATGCGCCCAAATACAGAGCCCTGTGGGACACCGATTCTTTTGTCCTCTCCTCCCACTGCCTTGCAGGCACATACAGCCAGTTCATCATCATCATCATCATCATCCTCATCCTCATTCTCATCATCTTCATCATCCTCATTATTATGCCTTTTCGCCTGTGCCTGACATGCACCATCGTCCAGGTGCTTGAGCAAACACTTTAGGCCGCATTTCCACTGTGAGATATTAAATAAAGAGATTCAGATGGAGCTCCGTCAGAGGAGAGAACCTGAAACCAACTGCACCGTCCTTCAAAAGACCATGAGATGATGGCCGCCTTGCCAACTGTTGATTACATGGTTGTTAGTAGTTAGTAGCAACATAAAAACACATTCGGTTAAATTGAATATCCACCGAATTTCAAAATGTTTATCGACTGTGTTGATTCATTGCTACCTCAAATGGGTACTGGTCACCTGGTAGACAAATCTGAAACGGTGCTGTTCCATGAGCTCCCCCCGACACTGCTGCCCTGGTGACCCGTCACATACGGGGCTGGGGTGAGAACAGCCTGCGTAATCCATCAGATTAAAGGCAGGAGGTCTCAATGCGCCTGGCTAAATCGGGGGGAAGCATCCAGGTTCCCCTCGACTGACCACACATGCACAGGGAGACCGGGTACCTACCCTGGGTCAGATACGTCATCGTTTTTGGATTCAAATACTTGTCTGCATTTTACTGAGCTTGACTGGTGTATTGGAACCGTCAAAAAGGACCGACCCCACCCCCGCCTTCAGGTCCTCTCGGTTGGCTCCGTCGCACCCGGCAAGATCCAATCGAGCGCAGGAAAGGTATTTGAATCCAAAACAGTTCGGTATTTAACCCTAGTCTCCTGGGTACAGAGGACACAGAGCCTCCTGAAGTCCACACAAGGTGAGGACAGTATTTAGGTGATTATTCAACCCTAAGGGGCCGTTCCCTGGGAGCCTAACCTCGACAGGTTTAACCCCCCCCTCGCCCGACCCCCGCTCCACCTCCATCTGAACAGCAGCACGCAGTGTTTTCATTCCCGAGGGCAGCCTAACCTCGCTGAACCCCCCGAAAACCCAGCTCCACTCGTTCACAGCCCTCTAATGCCAAACCGCTTCTTGCTGTTTGCATTGCAAAGCCGGGTAAAAGGTATGAATGAGGGCTCTTTGTTTGCCTACCTATATTCCACATGAGCCCTTTAACAGCAACTGGCCTGTATTCCAGATAGATGATTTGAAGGTTGAGGGTTTACACGCTCATTAAAATGTGTATTCTATACATAAGCACAATATATTAGATTATAATGGCACTTATAAATAGTTACATATATATATTGTTGTATTGTATTAGATATTGTATTCTAGCTGTCAACCGTGGTATGCCAGTTCGTAAGCTGATGTATTCTTCAAGGGTTGCAATTGTATCTATACGGTCACGCTAGGACTCGGAAACCATACTGTCCTCTAGGGTCCTCGTCACACTTGTCCCTGTGTTCGATCTGTGTACGTCGCTCTGGATAAGACCATCGGCCAAATGCTTTGTAACGTAATGTAATGTTAAATTACTTTTTTTTTTACATAATTTTCAAAATGAGGGGATTTCCAAAGGCACTAATGGGAATCTGTCAAGCTTTGATTTTTTCCACAGAAATAATACCAGTTCGGCTGAACAGAACCTACAAAAGCCCCAGCTCCCCCTTCTCCCCAAATCACTTCTGGTTGCTATGGCACCCTCCTACAATCCCTTCCCACCTGCCTGTTCTCCAGCCTGCTCTTTTACATCAGCAGGTAAAGATTAGATCTTTCTATCCCTCAAATGAACAGAGACCTCTCTCACAGAATAAATCCATAAGAAATTATAAAAAACAATCTCACTTGAACCATATCTTTAATATTTACCAAATGATAATTCAGTTGTGCCTTTCACAAAGCTTATGTTGAGTAGTCTAGTACATAGATAAGAAACAAAAATATGAAATAATGCACATGTGTGCGAGAGAGAGAGAGCGAGAGACAGAGACAGACAGAGAGAGCGAGAGAGCGAGAGAGCGAGAGTGAGAGAGAAAGACAGAGAGAGAGAGAAAGACAGAGAGAGAAAGACAGAGAGAGAGAGCGAGACAGAGAGAGAGAGAGAGGGGGGGGAGAGGGGGAGACAGCCTTGCATACAAGAACTTGGCTTTGTTAAGACAGGTAAACTTAGCTCCAGTTACAACCGCGAGGTTACAATCTAGCAGTCGGCTATATACATGAAAGTTACAATGTACTGCTGCTACACTGAAAGAAAGATAGAGTATCATACCTGTTCAGACATTATCAGTAGCCCATAACCATTTGACAGTTAATGGTTTGTTTAATAGGTTCACCAGGGGCATGTACGTATAAGAGTAGCTTCTCTATTATTGTAAAGAGCACTTTGGCTAGAGTAAGTTAAGTGCATGAAAGCCACGTTACATCAGTGGCTTGAAAGCCAATTGTCCTGTCCTTCAAACGACCATGAGATGATGGCCGCCTTTGCTAACTGTTGATTACATGGGCACACTCAAGTCATGGTAGTTAGTAGAAACATGAAAACACATTCGGTTAAATTGAATATCCACCGAATTTCAAAAATGTTTATCGACTTTGTTGATTCATTGCTACCTCAAATGGGTACTGGTCGCTTGGTATTAAGGCATTATCTTCATGTGCAATTCACGTGTTTAGTGCAAATCAATACGCAGCTTGGTATAACCACAATAAACCATAAGGAAAGCTTTGAGATTGGCAGTTTGATAGCTAACCTTGAACCCACAACACAACCTTGCAAGAAATGTGTGGCCTACCATTTCTCCGGTCCTATTCTATGCTCCTCACCAAAAGGCACTACACAGAGAAAGACAGTGAGATGAGATAATATTTATAAAGTTAGAGTAACTATCCACTGATAACTAGGGAGGGCGAAGACACTGGGTTGCCAAAACTAAATATAAATAACGGTAACAATATGTTCAGCATAAGGCAGCAGGATGTGCATGTCAAACATGTTAAGTATATTAGTGTCTCACCATAAATAATATAATCATTTACATTTCAACTGTTTACAATTTTACACCTTCGCTATTTTAGAGATGTTAAGTGGAAAATTATTAGAGTTTTTTTAATGCTACAGGCACACGCGCACACGCACACGCACACGCACACGCACACGCACACTCCCTGTAAGCACTGGTCTGCCCGTATCCTGCAGCTCAGAGCTCGGTGGTACAGGTTACATTAAGACATGACAATCCATCAGCACACACTCCCCCTCTCCCCCATCACTCACTGATCTCTCTCACACACACACACACACACACACACACACACACACACACACACACACACACACACACACACACACACATACACTCTCACACTCTCACAAACATACATACACGCTCACACACACACACACACACACACACACATACATACACTCTCACACTCTCACAAACATACATACACGCTCACACACACACACACACACACACACACACACACACACACACACACACACACACACACACACACACACATACACGCTCACACACACACACTCTCACTTTCAGAGTCCTTATTGGGTTTGCACAGGTCCCTGGACAGCCTCGGTTCTTAGGTAGGAAACGGAAGGCTTACTGGGGTGAAATATAGCATTAACTTGTTTGGCGATTATACATGAGTCGCGTCTTGACCTCCATGTTCACAGAATCATATCATGGATCATACCCCTCCCCAATCCAACCAACTAGAAGGCTTCTCAGATCTCGCACGCACGCACGCACACACGCACGCACGCACGCACGCACACACGCACACACGCACACACGCACACACGCACACACACACGCGCACGCACACGCACGCACACACACGCACGCACGCACACGCGCACACGCGCACACGCGCACACGCGCACACGCGCACACGCACGCACACGCACACACACACACACGAGACTGCTGCACTACATGTCTGAACTGCCTCATGCACTTCTCAGGCTGGAAGAATGAAAGAGTTTTCTCTAAAAGAGAACAGTTCTGATAAAGCTCATTAGGACTGTGTAATTGTGTGGCAGAAATCAGCAAGGAGGGCGCGCTAAACCGTCTTTTAGTCTCCCGGCAGTTCCGCCCCCCCCCCTGTTGCCTGGAAACCGGATAAATGGCAAATCTATTTTAATATCCTCTCATATCTTTTCCAAATGTATTATTTAAACATTTAATACCCCCCCACCCCACCCCACCCCACCCCCCCCCCCCATCCCCACCTTAAACTCAATCGCCCTCTGGATTGCGGAGGCCCGGTTCTTATTGCCTGCCGGACGGAGAGAGTCTAATATCGCGCCCCTCTCATCTCTGCACCACTGCGGAGACTGCTGCCGCTGCAATCAAACCTTACCTGGGGGTGTCTGGGAATGGGAAATGTCATGTGGATGAAATATACTTCCCCACTAAAATGTGTCTGGTAATATGGCAGTAATATTGAAAAAGCTATCAATAAAACATCTGCCCTGCGCTTAGTCAACCCGCATTTGCATTCTCAGGACTTTTTTTTGTGTGTGTGTGTGTGTGTGTGTGTGTGTGTGTGTGTGAAAGGGGCAATAATTTTCATCACCTGCCTAATGTCGGAGAGAGTTTGGGACGGGTGTTTACCTCCGCCCAGAGAGCGCCTGAGGCCTTTGCCTCGACGTGACCGATCCGGTCTAGTCTCTGTACCAGACCTGGAGTCAAAACACGTCACTGTTTTGGATTAAAATACTTTTCGGTGCCCGATTGGGCCCGGGCCTGGTTCAACTGAAGCACCCAAAAGGACCAGAAGCCGGGGTTTGCACTCTAGCATTTCATAGGTTTCAACACACGAGACAAGATTCAAGTAAAGCATCGAACAGTATTTGAATGAACCTAAAACAACGACATATATTTGTTAAATGGCGAACTCCATTTATATAGCGCTTTCATTCAAAGCACTTTAAAATTAATGCCTCGACGATGGTCTGACACACAGGTGGTCAAACTCCAGTCCTGGAGGGCCGTAGTGTCTGCTGGTTTTTGGGGTGTTCTGGGTTCATTCAAGTCATTGATTGGTTAAAGTATCCACACGCCTTGTTCTCAAGGCCTTAATTGGCCTTAATTGGCAGCTGATTGAAAGGAAACCACAAAAACCCGCAGACACTGCGGCCCCCTGGGGATTCAGTTTGACACCCCTGGTCTAACAGGACCTAACAGGGGTTAGGCGTCTTGCTCAGGGACACTTCGACACACCCAGGGCGGGGGATCGAACCGGCAAACCCTCCGACCGCCAGACGACCGCTCCTTACCCCCTGAGCTAGTTTAACCCGGTTTAACCCAGGTCCGCTATACAAGCGTGTCAGAGGACCTTGCCTTTCCGTGACCGACCCTCTCCGTACCTGTG
>NW_026890538.1:30483-32983 GCF_963514075.1 Conger conger
TCTCTCCCTCTCTCCCCCCTCTCTCTCTCCTCTCTCTCTCTCCCCCGCCCCCTCTCTCCCCCCCCTCTCTCTCCCCCCGCCCCTCTCTCTCTCCCTCTCTCTCCCCCTCTCTCTCCCTCTCTCTCTCCCCCCCCCGCCCCTCTCTCTCTCCCTCTCTCTCCCCCCCTCTCTCTCTCTCTCCCTCTCCCCCCTCTCTCCCCGCCCCTCCTCCCCCTCTCTCCCCCGCCCCTCTCCCCCCCTCTCTCCCCTCTCTCTCTCCCCCCCGCCCCTCTCTCTCTCCCTCTCTCTCCCCCTCTCTCCCCCCCTCTCTCTCTCTCTCTCTCTCTCTCTCTCTCTCCTCTCTCTCTCTCTCTCTCTCCCTCTCTCTCCCCCCCTCCCTCCTCCCCCTCTCTCCCCCCCCCCCCTCTCCCCCCCCCTCTCCCGGCAGAAGGGTGAGCCACCCCTGCCCCCCTGCTGGAGGACGGTAAGGAGCAGCTGATGTTCGAGGTGCCCCTGAACGACTCAGGCTCGGCCGGTTTGGGGTGAGCCTGAAGGGGAACCGGTCCCGCGAAACGGGGGAGGACCTGGGCATCTTCATCAAGTCCATCATCCACGGCGGGGCGGCCTATAAGGTAACCCCCGAAAAACCAATCTGCTTCAGCTCAAACGCTGCTCCGCCCCGCATTCTAACGGCCCGCCCCGCGAACCTACCGCCCTCCACCCCCCGAAACCCACTTTACCCCCAACCCACTGCTGCAGGAAGAGTCTGTCTCGCCAATTATAAGTCTGAGAAGTTAAAGACCCGATCCTCGGAAAACAAATAGAGCTGTTTATTGAGCCGTGAAAACGGTTTCGACGTCAACGGTGTTCATCAGAACAATCAGAGCAGTCGTTCTCTTTCAGACCTTTTGCAGAAACTTTTGGCCTGAGCTGTTTTTTGTTTTTGTTTTTGTTTTTGTTTTTGTTTTTAGCCTTACGCGCGTAACCAGTTCTGACGTTCTGAATGTGGCTCTTTCGCTGCTACGGGCCATCGTACCTCTGAGCACAGGGCCTGTGCCGCTGGTGCCAGGCGGGGGGAAATGAACAGCAGGGGGAGATCGGGAGGGAACGTGTGCTGGATTTACCGTGCCGCTCTGTTGTGAGAGCTGCAGCTTTGGTGCCAGTACATTTCTACAAAATGTACAGTACATTTTATACAGTGGATAAGTGTTTAAATCAGTTTTTGGAACCACCGCATGGGTTGTAAATGAGGGTAAAAATCTGTACAGTCATGGCTGCAAGTTGCCTGCTCGTCCTTACTGTAAAAAAAAAAAAACTGCACTCAACTTTAACTGGCGGTTACAGTAAGTTACCGGTGCTGTAATTTCACAGCAGATTTTTACAGTGTAGACCTGGCGGAGTGATGAGACTCAGAGGGTGATGATTGGGTGTTGGGGGTTCAGGAAGGGGTGGAGATCTTCTTCCTGCCGAGGTTGGCGTGTGTTTCGGTTTCCCTGACCTCTGACCTCTGACCCCCGCTCTACCTCTCCCCCCCCAGTAGCCTTGACCTTGTCATTGGCTGTCCTGGGCCTTTCAGCAGCCCTGCCCCCCCAGCCCCCCCCTGAGTGAGATACTGTCCGCCTGGCGCCCCAGGTCCTCCAGCTGCAGTCTGTCCCAGTCAATCTCTCCATCTCTCCACCTCTCTCTCCCTCTTCCTCTGCCCCCTCTCCCTCCCTCTCTACCACTCTCCAAACTCACCCTCTGTCTCTCCCTCCACCTCTCTCTGTCCCTCCTTCTGCCCCCCTTTCCTCCCTCTCTACCACTCCCCCTCCCTCTCTACCACTCCAAAACTCCCCCTCTCTCTCACTGTCTCAAATTCAAATATTGGCAGTTTAATTCCGTATCGCCAAAGCCATTATTTCCATAAAACAACAATAATAAAGTATTTCCATGAAACGACAATCTCTTTCCCTCCAAAACTCACCCTCTCTACGTCTTCCCCATTCTTCCTCTCCCTCTCACCGTCTCTACCTCTCTCCATCCCTCTCTACTTCTTCTCCCTCTTTCCAGGTCTCATCCTCTCTCCCTCTCCCTATCTCTTCCCCCTTTCTTTCGGTCTCTCCCTCTCCGTTTAGCTCTCTCTCTTGTCTCCTCACGACTCCCTTACTCTCTCGTCTGTCTCTCCTCTCTCGTACTGTAAAGATCCGGCAACCCTGAACAATGATAAATCTCAACCAGCTGGCCGAAGACAAACACATAGCTCATTCCGCGGGCCCTGCCCAGTCAGAGGTGCTTTAAAAATTACACCGTACAAACACTTACAGCTCAAATTGCCTGCCAAGAAAACATTCTTCTTTGAAATATGAATGTTTTCACAGGGGGCTCCTGTTAGCATCGGCTTTTACATGCAGTGACGCGTGCTAAGAGAAGGCTCCTGTTAGCACGTGTAACTACAGGCAGTGGTGATGCTAAGAGAATGGTAAATGGTTGGCATTTATGTAGCGCCTTTATCCAAAGCGCTGTACAACTGATGCTTCTCATT
>NW_026890538.1:37983-42983 GCF_963514075.1 Conger conger
CTCCGTGGCCTCTGATGGGGGCTGTGTCGGCTCTTCTCTCCCGCTCGACGGAGCGCTGTTCCTACACGAGCCCGGAGATAGCAAGCAGATCTGAGGGACTCTTAACTGAGCCGTAATTAATATTAATCTTCATAAATTTCAGGGCTTTTTTTCCCTCTGATGTAATATGCATGCCTTTTAATGCACTTATACCAGGGAGGTGTGGGGGCTAATGCTGTATAGCTCCACCCCCTCAGGCTCTGCTCTGCTCTGATTGGTGGAGAGGCGGAGACGGGGAGGGAGGGGCCACATTTCCACGCTCACAGCTAACGCAAAACGTTCGCGCAACGTTGTTGCAACGTAGTGGCAATGTTGATGGAACATTAATAGTAACATTGTGTGAACGGTTTGTCAGCTAGAGCAGATCTGGTTTTGCATGGGGGGGGGGGCAGGGGTTTCATATTTGAACCTACAGTTGAGTGCGTTTGGAGATGACTAATCATACCATCACACTGACACAAAACGTTCACGCAATGTTGCCGCAATGTTATAACGTTGACAGAACTTTTTAGTAACATTGTGTGCTAGCTGGAGCTGAAATCCTCACAAACGCCGTCGCCTATATGTATGAGATCTGCGTGAGATTGTACGCACGTCACCTTCCACACGTCTCCAGGGAAACAAACCCCAAGCTTTCTGATTGGAGGAGCTTCTTGCTGTCCCTGTGTGAGAGAGATTTAAGGTTTAAGATTGAAAATGTAACATACAGTGTACTTCATTGAACCTTGTGGGGTAGTCTCTCCTCTGCATTTGACCCATCCTACTTACTCGGGAGCAGTGGGCAGCCACAGTGCTGCACCCGGGGACCAACTCCTGTTCTGAGGCCAGAGCCTCACCTGACGTGCGTGTCTTTGTGATAGGCCGGTTCCCCAGCGCTCTGATAATGACCCCCCCCCCCCTCCCCACAGGACGGCCGTCTGCGGGTGAACGACCAGCTGATTGCGGTTAACGGGGAGTCCCTCCTGGGGAAGTCCAACCACGAGGCCATGGAGACGCTGCGCAGGTCCATGTCGATGGAGGGCAACCTGAGGGGCATGATCCAGCTGGTGGTGGGCCGCACCCTCCAGCGACCCGGACAGGTACAGGAGATCCACTCCCCTCCCTCCAATCTAAATCAGGAGATAACACTCCCCTCCCTCCAGTCTAAATCAGGAGATCCACTCCCCTCCCTCCAATCTAAATCAGGAGATAACACTCCCCTCCCTCCAGTCTAAATCAGGAGATCCACTCCCCTCCCTCCAGTCTAAATCAGGAGATTCACTCCCCTCCAGTCTGAATCAGGAGATCCACACCCCTCTCCCCAGTCTAATTCAGTAACAGTTCTCCAGGGTTGAGCAGCCCTGTCGTAGAGTGTAACTGTCAGGACAGCGGCCACTACACACAAGCCACACTGTGTGACAGGGATCATCCAGCCCTGGGTTTCTTTTCTCCCAGGCAATTAGTGCTACTACTGATTGACCACACTGTTTTCACACCTGACTCCCAGGTAAAGGGAGGGTGGAAAACCAGCAGTTCTCCTCCCGAGAGGGCCGTGATTTGCTGGTCCCTGCTGGATGAGACGCACAGTCTAACAGCGCAGGGTAGCAGACTGCGATCAGGCCCCGATGCCTCTCCGTCAGGTTCGGCGTCCGTAAACTTGGCGGCAGCTTTATTTTTCCGGTTTCTGTAGAGATTTGACCCGTGGGGGTTGAGCAGAGTGAGGCGGCTCTGTTTGGTCTAAACGGCGGCCGCGTCGCGGAGCCACTGAGCACGCTCACAGACGCCAGGGCGTCCGCTCTCCGCGGCGAGGCGGGTGTCAGCTGACACGGGCCGCCTGTCGAACACTGCCGTTCGGAGATACCGTTCCTCTCGACTTCGCCCACGCACGCCGCGTGAATAAGGACTCCGAACGCCGTTTATTTACTTGTTTATTTTTGTGATAAACTCCTAGTGTCTGCTGCAGCAGTACGTTAAATACTGTGCTGAGGGGGGCGGAATACCCTGCGTTCAGTGAAGCTATAAAGAGAAATTGATTTCCCAATGCGGGTTAACCACAGTAAAAACAAACACAATCGTAATGGCCGGTGTTCACCCTTCAGGCTCTCGCAGGGGAGCTCCGAGCCTGTTCCCGTCGGCCATTTTGTGTGTCGGGATTGTTGTAAAAATTAAGTGGAAGCGGTGACAGGGTCAGGGGCCGTCAGTGTTCCCATGACGACAATTCAGACCCGGAATGTTCCATCGACGAGTGTCTGCCGGCCTTGGCCCCCCCCCCCCCTGCAGCTGCGAGGGGCGGGGTGGTGATTAGGGGGTCAAGTGCTCGTCCCGGGACCCCTCTCGTCCCCCGCCCCGGCCCGGACGGGCCCCTCACGGCGGTGTAATGGGGGGGTGATTACGGCGGGCGTGGCCCGGCACATCGGGGGGATTTATGATTATCGTTTCCCTTTGTGATGACTGGCAGGCGGTGAGGGATGGCCCGTTATTTCTCCCGGCTCGACAAAGATGAGTGTTTATTGGCCGCGTCTCAGGGCCGAGCGGCAGGGGGTTGTGGGATGGCAGTGACCTCCGCTTTGTGAGGCCCCCGTCACACCCCCCCCCCCTCCCTCTCTCAGGATGGGGGGGGTCGTGCCGTGTTTAATGAGCCGGACTGCTGGTCAGCTGCTGGCTAATCGATGGGCAGCGGGGGGGGGGGGGTTAACCCCCTGTTATACCATCCTGTAGGTTTTCACTCCAACCCTGACAAAGCTCACCTCATTCAACAGCTAGAGCAGGGCTGCCCAACCCTGTTCCTGGAGATCTACCATCCTGTAGGTTTTCACTCCAACCCTAACAAAGCACACCTCATTCAACAGCTAGAGCAGGGCTGCCCAACCCTGTTCCTGGAGATCTACCATCCTGTAGGTTTTCACTCCAACCCTAACAAAGCACACCTCATTCAACAGCTAGAGCAGGGCTGCCCAACCCTGTTCCTGGAGATCTACCATCCTGTAGGTTTTCACTCCAACCCTAACAAAGCACACCTCATTCAACAGCTAGAGCAGGGCTGCCCAACCCTGTTCCTGGAGATCTAATGTCCTGTAGGTTTTTACTCCAACCCTGACAAAGCACACCTCATTCAACAGCTAGAGCTGTTGTTTCGCCACCGTTTTGGATTAAAATACTTTTCCACATTTTACTGAGCTTTTCTGAGAGGGAGAGAGAGAGAGAGAGAGATGGACACAGGGGAGGGAGGTGAAACTTTCTGTGCGTAAAAGCCTTGGCAGGGATGAGAAGGTGCTTTTAGCGGATCAGTGCGGCGGCTGACTCCGCTGTCCCAGCATCCTCTGCTCCGGGTGGCCGGCCTCTCCGGCGTTGCGGTGGAAATGCTATTACGGCGGCGGGCAGATCTAATCAGGGTCCTTTCAGCGGCCCGCTAACTACCCCGCCGTAATCTGATTACGCCGGGACGGCCCGTAATGAAGAGCGGCCGAGGGACTGGCTGGAGGACTCAGAGAGGTGGGGGGTCGGCCGCGCACCGCGGGGGGCCGGGGGGGCCGCGGGGGCTCTCTCTCCCGCCCCCTTTTGTTTTAAGCAGCGGGTTTTAATCCCCTCTTTGTGGGCTGATTAAGACGAGCTGAGCCAGCATTGAGGAGGGGTCCCCGGGGGGGGTGGTACCTGCTCCTGGGGACCGCGCTGGAATCGGACGGCGCGCTGAGACCGCGGGCCGTGGGAAACGCTCTTCCTCTCCCCGCTCCTCCTCCGCGTCCTACCCCAGGACCCGTCATGCCCATCACCTTGTCTTCTCATCCGTCTTGGCTCAGTTTAGCCCCTTTATTTTTTTAAATGTTTTTGAATCAACATTACAAGTCGGCGTTCGACAGCTCTGTTCCTTTCGATTACCAGTGGTGATTGTGACAGCAGCATTAGAATGTTCACTTCCGGACATTCTAAGAGTGTTCACTTACGGACATTCTAAGAGTGTTCACTTTCGAACATTCTAAGAGTGTTCACTTTCGAACATTCTAAGAGTGTTCACTTTCGAACATTCTAAGAGTGTTCACTTTCCAACATTCTAAGAGTGTTCGCTTTCAAACATTCTGAGAGTGTTCACTTTCGAACATTCTAAGAGCGTTCACTTTCGAACACTCTAAGAGTGTTCACTTTCGAACATTCTAATAGCGTTCACTTACGAGCATTCTGATCCAGATTGTGATGTCACTCCTTGAAGGCTTTACTTGCAGGCGGCCTTAGGAGCGGGTCGGCGAGCCAGCGCTGCTCGTCTCCCCTCTCTCCTGTCTCAGATTAGTCAGGCCTGTTAGAGGGGCCCGGCCCCCGCCCCGCCGGCCCGCCACGGTGGGCCCTTTAAGCCCCGCTGGCGGAGGGGGCATTCCCATCGCCCTCCATCTGCCAGGAGAGCCGGCTCCCCCCCGCTGGCAGCTTTAGAGTTCACCCTCGGTGAAGATCCGCCCTGCTCTTCAGGGGCCGCCGGTCTGACAGGATGCGTGTTTACTCTGTGAAGCTGACATGTACACACTGCAGAGGCCTCGGGGCGTCCCTCAGTAACGATACGACTGAACGTCCAAACAGAACACAGCACTGCGATGCACTACCCTTTATTTTTCTTCTTTTTTTTCATGCTGTGGTTTTAAGAAAATGAGCTTTGAGTGACTTCCAGAAACTATGGAATTCTATTTTATCTGACGAGCTTTTTTGCTTTTTTTTTTACAGAAGACTGACACAAAGATGCTTTGCGTTGTAAGAAAAGGGCAAAAACCAGGCCCGAACCTCGAAATAGCAGGCACTCTCAGGGACCATCTTCGAATTGTAAACCAGTGTGAAAGTGGCAGCAGTGATTTAAGTCGTCCAAGATGGCTGACAGGTTTTTCAAGATGGCTGACAGGTTTTTAAACATAGCTGACAGGTTCTGTTTTTCTGTTTATTCAATTGCTTCCCTTCTTAGGACATAAGACATAAGCCGGATTCTGATTATTGTCAGGGTGGCGAAG
>NW_026890538.1:52983-57983 GCF_963514075.1 Conger conger
GCTAGGCGGGGCGGAACGAGGTGATCTCCATGCACATCCATAGATCCTCATTCTCTTACTGTGTGTGTGGACAGGGTCACCTTGGGCTCTGCGTTATTCTCCTGGAAAAAATGCAGACGTATGCTAACACACACACACACACTGTTCACACACACACACTGTTCACACACACACTGTTCACACACACACTGTTCACACACACACACACACCACACACACACACACACACACTGCTCACACACACACACACTCTCTTGCGCACACGCGTGCACACACACCTCACACACACGCCCTCACACACACCTCACACACACCACACACACACACACACTCTCTCGCGCACACGCGCACTCACACGCTCTCACACACACCACACACACACTTAACATTTACCCGTGGTGTACACAGCCACACTCCTGAGTGCTTTGCTCTTTATTTCTGAGGGGAAAGGATGGCTGAAGCAGGCACTCAGGAAGCAGAAAGTAATCTCTTTTTGATATTAAATGCCAGCTGACAGGCCTAAGTGCATGTTAGGGACCCCGGATCAATGTGCCTCTCAGGCCTAACGCAATTAATTTGTGTCGGACGTTCAAATATCGCAAATCTAATAATGGGGGAAAAAAAACAAAATGGAGGGCCGCGTTGGACTGGCGGCAAACCCGCGTGGCGTGACCGTGCTTTCACACACGCTCCAGTGCGTTACCCACACTTACCCTAATGCTGCTGCCCCACGCCACGCCGGGCCGGCTGTCTCCCGGCGACCGCCGCCGCCGACGACCCACAGCCAATGGGAGCGCGGGAGTCCCCTTGCAGCCACACATGAGTGTGCAAATAATTAGGCTCTGAATTCTGTGCATGAAATTGAAGGTCTCCGATAAGAGGGGGGGTGGGTGGGAGTTATCAATAATGCATGGGGAGAATAAGTCCCCCTGTACTGTACCTCATGAATAATAGAGACTTTGAATCTTATTTTTAATAGAAATTTGAAGCGTAATAATACTCACCTTGCTCGCGCCAAAATAAATGGTGTCGTAGAGAGGTGCTGCTTGGGCTGTTTTCTGTCTTCCTGCTGCTGCGCCGCTCAGGAGTGGGCCGGGAGAACAGAGCAGGAGAACAGAGCAGGGAATGCTGGGAGAACAGAACAGGGAATGCCGGGAGAACAGGACAGGGAATGCCGGGAGAACAGAGCAGGGAATGCCGGGAGAACAGAGCAAGGAATGCCAGGAGAACAGAGCAGGGAATGCTGGGAGAACAGAGCAGGGAATGCTGGGAGAATAGAACAGAGCAGGGAATGCAGTGCTGTTCTGGGTCTGACGCTGCTCACAGGCGGTCCCTGTGAAACACAGACCACACGCACAACCACGCACTCACACACACACACACGTACACACCCCACACACACGCACACACTTGTGCACACACACACATACGTACGCTCACACAGGCATACACCCACTTCCGCGCGCACACACACACACACACAACCACACACACACGCCCAAAACCTGTGGAAATAAACACAAGGGAATCGAACGCCGGTGCGGCCACTGTACTTATATAACGCTCTGTATCACAGACGCACTTCAAACGGAGCGTTTGAAGCCTTTGGGGTGTAAAGTTTCGTGTTTCGGGGTCAGGGGGGTGAGCATGACTGTTGTGGTGGAGAAAGAGGAACACACAGGCTGACGCAGAAGCGCCTTATTTTAACGCTGCTCCTGGTTCACTCTGCAGCTCGGTCTGTGCCGGTTTATACCGGTTGCTGGATGAAGGCAGCAGACCCTGCGTGTTTATACACTACAGTTTAGAAGTAAAGTGTTTCTTTAGAAAAGTGCCCACTTATACCGTTAAAACTTTAAGAAAAGCCTGTTTCTTTAAAATGCAGTCCACTTCTACAGTTAAGTGTAAAAAAAAAAAAGCAGTTTTCTTTAAAAGACCCCACTTCTACAGTTAAAAGAAAAAAGTCCCTGTTTTTTTTTTTTTTTAAAGCCTGTTTCTACAGTTAAAAGCCTGTTCCTTGAGATTATTATCTGCGCACAATTGATTTCTATTGCTATTGTACACCGCAATGCTACCCTGCTCTTATTCCTGTCTGGTTTGTATAACGTAGTGTATGATCTTACATTAGCATCCAGTGTGAGTTAATTAGGGGAAAAACAAAGGCAGGAGCGGAACCAAGGCCATTCCGGCGTTCCCCGTGCACGCGGAAAATCGGGAATACCGTGCCGAGCGGGGTAGTTAAAGACTTATGGGCCGGGGGGGGGCGGGGGGTGGGGATTTCACCCCCAGCACGAAAACGAGCTCATTTTCAGCGCAGGAACATTATAACGCGGTAAGCAAGAGTCATATTTTGCGCCGACGTGGAGCCTTTCCACCGGGGCGTGGGTTTAATGGCGACGCTGATGAGGAAGATCGTTACGGTAATGACGGACTTAACGAAGACTGAGAGGTGGGGTGGGGGTGGGGGTGGGGTGGCGTTACGCACAGGCCGCAGACGGGGAGGCTAATTCCGGTAAAAATGCTAAATCCCGTTCGGTCCCTACCCCCCTCCCACCTTCACCCTCTCCGCTCGGTTCTGCGCTAGCCCTGAGATAGATGCTAACGCTAATCGCTCTCCTGTTGCGCGTCTCTTTCTCGTACGCCGCTGCCTGGGCCCAGGGGAGGGTGGGGAGAGGAACACGGCGAGATTAGGCTGTTCTGCCTTTACTGTAGACTCTGGGACAGGATGAATGTGTGAGCTGTGACAAGACCGGGATAGTGGCTACGAAGCAGCATTGTGGCACCTGACCTTATAGACTTAGCTCTTTTGTAGCACGATAGCCTGTCGATTCTTTGTCAGCTTGATTCCTTACGCAATAAATGTTTAATTTGATAGAGAATTTTCGAAAATATTATTTGTTGGTTTTTTTTTTTTTTTTTTTTTTTACATTACACTCAAATTACACTCAAATACACAAATGAAGCTCCTCCTTTAGTTGCAGTTTGTCCCTGCCATTAAAGGAGGAGCTATGAGATCTGTTTTTTTTATTTTTTATCCTTCCTGCCACACCTCAGCTGCTCCATCACCCCTCACCCACCCGTCTCATACTGCACAGTGTCTGTAGTGCTCCTGTTCCCAGCCCATGCCAGAGTATTATAGACCGTCTCTTGTCATCGCCATTGCGACTGTAACATGTTCTTTTTATACTTAAAATAGAAATGTGTTTTAGTCCTTTATGAGATCCTCAAATCTCTTGTTCCTCAACTGATGCCTGCATGTCCCACTGCCTCTGAATGTTCCAATACTTCTCCCAGATTAATAGCATTCCCATACTGTCTCATGATTCCTAATGTTCCAAGACTTCATCCCAGATTCATAGCATTCCCGTACTGCCTCGTGATGTTGCAATGCTTCCCTGTAATTCCTCATATCCCAGTCCTGTTTTGTGATTCCGGATACCTTCTCCCAGATTCCTCGTAATCTCGCAGATATGACTGCAGAAAGGCTCTTGGCTCTCCTGATGTGTGTAT
The DNA here is from genome assembly GCF_963514075.1 of Conger conger. Lineage (NCBI taxonomy): Eukaryota > Metazoa > Chordata > Actinopteri > Anguilliformes > Congridae > Conger > Conger conger. The sequence goes on from NW_026890538.1 coordinate 56,491, forward strand.
GTAATACTGCTCATATACTATTCCTGGTGTTATGTGTGTGTGTGTGTGTGTGTGTGTGTGTGTGTGTGTGATGAGTGACATGGAGTGTTTCTCCACAGCGGTGCTGACAGAGTGGCTCTGTCACATTAAGATAAGAGATATGCTTTATTGAGCCCTGTGGGGTAATCTGTCCTCTGCATTTGACCCATCCTACTTACTCAGGAGCAGTGGGCAGCCACAGTGCAGCGCCCGGGGACCAACTCCAGCTCTGAGGCCAGAGCCGTGGTCAAGGGGAACGGCAGGAGTATACCTAACCTCATATTAGTGATTGGCGATTTGGCGCATTAGAGATTGACAGTTTGGCACATTAGAGATTGCCTGTTTGGCGCATTAGAGGCCTGTTTGGCACATTAGAGATTGCCTGTTTGGCGCATTAAAGATTGGCGGTTTGGCACATTAGAGATTGCCTGTTTGGCACATTAGAGATTGCCTGTTTGGCACATTAGAGATTGGCGGTTTTGCACATTAGAGATTGGTGGTTTGGCGCATTAGAGATTGACTGTTTGGCGGATTAGAGATTGCCTGTTTGGCGCATTAGAGATTGGCGGTTTGGCCCATTAGAGATTGCCTGTTTGGCACATTAGAGATTGCCTGTTTGGCACATTAGAGATTGGCGGTTTTGCACATTAGAGATTGGTGGTTTGGCGCATTAGAGATTGACTGTTTGGCGCATTAGAGATTGCCTGTTTGGCACATTAGAGATTGGCGGTTTTGCACATTAGAGATTGGTGGTTTGGCGCATTAGAGATTGACTGTTTGGCGCATTAGAGATTGCCTGTTTGGCACATTAGAGATTGGCGGTTTTGCACATTAGAGATTGGTGGTTTGGCGCATTAGAGATTGACTGTTTGGCACATTAGAGATTGACTGTTTGGCACATTAGAGATTGACAGTTTGCTGCATTAGATTGGCGGTTTGGTGCATTAGATTGACGGCTTGGTGCATTAGATTGACAGTTTGGTGCATTAGATTGGCGGTGTGGAGGTGTTGGCACGTGCTCAGTGCCGTGGGCAGTGAGTGATGGGGACCCTGCGGGACTGGATTGTAAAGTCGCGGCTGGAAGCAGTTTCCTTTATGGGCCCGATCGCTCCGAGAATTGAACGCGCGTCGTAAAAAGGGGAAACCGCAGCACATTCGCACATATTATCTAAGGATGACCCTATTAACTTTTTTCCCTCTTTTCTTCTTTTTTTTTTTTTTTCATTAGACTGGGAGTGAGGAATATTTCATTTTGTTAAAACACAGGATGCAGCACATTCTGAATTACAGTTCATTAGGTTTCCATATAGGCCTTCCACAGCGCAGCGCTCCTCTGCCACGGCCCAGGACGACTGATTGGTTTCATTACCGGGCTCTGGTCTCTCCCTTCCTTTATCTTTCCCCTCCGCGCACAAACGGGCGCTGTGAATTGATGCCGTTACACGATATTGGGGCCGGTAGCTGCTCCCGCGCGA
>NW_026890538.1:70483-80483 GCF_963514075.1 Conger conger
ACGGTCTCGCTGCTGGGTAACCAACTTTACCCAGCTAACACAAAATGTCCGCCCAAAATCCCCCCCCCCCCCCAATGTGATAGCATTGCCACAACTTTAGAGCAAAGTTTTGAGAATGTTTTTGCGTTAGCTGGGTTGAGGCCCGGTGCAGGATGGAGTTTGCGGGATTTCTGCCGCCTCACCGGGGAGATTCCGAGATGGTGCCACGCTAACGCTAACGCTAACACTCCTGATGACAGGCTGCCAAGCTTCTCTACCTCCTCCAGTCTTCATTCCTGCCCCGCGTGTCTAAATTTGGGGGGGGGGGGTTTGGCTGGGGCGGTCGAGTTCCAGAGGGCGGCAGGCGCTAACCGCTAGAAGCTCCCCGCTGCACAGGAACCCCTTTCCCCTCTCCCTTAATTCACCCTGGGCCTGGGGCCACGGATCCCTCCGCACCCCCCAAAACCGCACGCCCTCCCTTCCAGTAAAACACACACCACATCTCCCGCGCTGAAGTCATGGAAACGATGCTAATGCCAAGCATTCTTATGCTGATGGAAAATGTGAAGTTTTTTTTTTTGTTCTTATTTCAATATTTTAGCATGCCAAACGCATGAAGGCAGGGGTAATTTCTTTAAAAAAGAGGCCAGTGTAAGCTTGTATTTACGATTTGGCTCGTTCTATAGAGGAGTGAGGCGAAACCCCATAGCCAAGTGCGTACAACAAAAGTGGCTTTAAGCTCTTCTCTGTACAGAGCTGAGTTACTGTGTGTCCTTGCTAAGGTACTGAGAAGCCAAAAAATCTGTGATTTATACCTATAAAAAAAAGTTAGCAAATTTATACCAAGGCCAACTGTTCTATCAAGCCCTGCCTAAGCAAACAGGCCAGTTAATCAATGCCTAACAGGGGCTGGGAGGATGGGGTAAGGATCCAGTGCCTAAGTTGTCCAATGCCTAACTAGTCAACATCCAATTTTGCTTTTTTTTTTTTACTTTGATTAAAATGTATGATATGCTGTAGTTGATGTCATGAGTAGGTTTCTGTGGCAACAAAACATAAACTGCCGGATGCATTGCAGTTCACCTGAGGCCGTGTGGGGAAGCGGGAGCAGACAACCACGAGCGTGCGTCCAGGTGTGACATCACAAGTGTGTGAATAGAATGCTCTCAACTGAGCATTCTAATGCTGATGTCACAATCAGCAAACGACTGGTTCTGGAACACTGAATTAGAATGTTAGCAACAAAACGTTCCAAACCCCCCCCCCCCCCCCTTGCACTTCACTGGGTCAAAGGCTGTTATAACCCGGGGGCCTCTGTGGTGTGACTCAGGACTTGATGTTAGCGAGCGTCTGGGCACGCCTGTCTCGGCTCCCGTTAGCCTGCAGCACAAGTCTACTCTAAACACTGTTTGGAATACAGTAATTAAACGGCTCTAATCATTTTTATTTATTTTATATTTTTTTACGCTCAGAAGCTCTGTGCCGTGTGCCTCGTAGGCGAACGCGATGCAGAACTGCTGATGAACCGTGAAATAAAGGCTTGCAGATGTGCTCCTTTCAGGAGCCGGGCTTTGTGTGAACCGCTCGCAGGAAAGGGGTGAGAGAGATCCGTTTGCGGCTTCCGGAACCGCTCCAAAAACTACCGCAGATACGGGAGGGAATTCATCTACGCATAAATGTTGGAATAATAGAATTCTCCCATTTAAAAGCTGTGTGTGTGTGTGTGTGTGTGTGTGTGTGTGTGTGTGTGTGTGTAGGGGTATGTGTGTGTGTCTGTGCCTGTGTGTGTGTGTGCTTGTGTGTGTGTGCGTGTGTGTGTGTAGGGGTATGTGTGTGCGTCTGTGCCTTTGTGTGTGTGTGTGTGTGTGTGTGTGTGTGTAGGGGTATGTGTGTGTGTCTGTATCTGTGCCTGTGCCTGTGCCTGTGCCTGTGCGTGTGTGTGCTTGTGTGTGTGTGCGTGTGTGCGTGTGTGCGTGTGTGCGTGTGTGCGTGCGTGCGTGCGTGCGTGCGTGTGCGTGTGTAGGGGTATGTGTGTGCGTCTGTGCCTTTGCGTGTGCGTGTGTGTGCGTATGTGTGTGCCTGTGTGTGTGCGCCTGTGCTTGTGCGTGCCTGTGCTTGTGAGTGTGTGTGCGTGTGTGTGAACAGTGCCTGACTGATGGTGTGTGAGTAATAGTGTGTCCAGTAGGGGCTCTCTGAGGCTGTTTCTGATGTTTTGGTTGCGTTGTGCTGATGAGACGCTCCGTGAGAGAACCCCCCCTCCCAGCGCGTACAGCTGACCTCAGATCAGCTCTTTACAGTAAACCCCTCTCCTGGCTGCCTGGCACCCTCCGCACCATCCAGAACCTTCTCTGTGTGAGTCACCGCTTTGGGATGCGTGCTGATTGATGACTGTGTGTGTGTGTGTGAGAGAGTGAGAGTATGTGTGTATGCGCATGCGTATGCGTGTATATATGTGTATGTGAGTCTGTGTGTGTGTTAGTGAGTGTGAGTGGGTGTGTCGCTGCGTATGTGTGTGTGTGTATGTGTGTGTGAGAGAGTGTGTGTATGTGTGAGTGAGTGTGTATATATATATATGTGTGAGTGAGTGAGTGAGTGAGTGAGTGAGTGAGTGAGTGAGTGAGTGAGTGAGTGAGTGAGTGAGTGAGTGAGTGAGTGAGTGAGTGAGTGAGTGAGTGAGTGAGTGAGTGAGTGAGTGAGTGAGTGAGTGAGTGAGTGAGTGAGTCCTGCACTACCGCTCCCCTGCTGGAGAGGAGGTGTGTACACCCTTCCCTCCCTGGCTCTCCTCCAGGACTCTCCCCATCGTTCCCCCCGAGCCAAGAGCACCTCCAGCAGCTCTGCTTTCCAACTCGGCTCTCCCTCTCTCCCTCTCTCCCCCTCTCCCTCTCTCCCTCTCTCCCCAGCACCACCAGACTCATTTCAGGCTTTATTCTGTGTGTTTCCACCCTGAGCGGTGTGGCCTGCCCGGGGGCTCCGTTAGCCAGGTGAGCTCCTCGGCTCGGAGCAGCTAAAATGGCCGCCCCCCCGGCCCCCCCTGGCCCCCCGCCGGCCCCCCCTGGCTCCCGATGCTGGGGCTTGCTGTTCCCTCACTGTCTCCACTTCCACAACAGCCGTCTCTGCCAAACCAGGGGCCTATTTATGTCATTACTGCCTGTTTCTCTCTTTCTCCCTCTCCCTCTCTCTCTGACCCTCCCTATTCCCTCCCCCTCTCTCTCTCCATCCCTCTCCCTCTCTCACTCTTACCCTCTCCCTCTCTCCTTCTCTCCATATCTCTCTACCTCTCTCCCTATTTCTCTCTCTATCCCTCTCCCTCTCTCCCTATTTCTCTCTCTCCATCCCTCACTCTTTCCTCCTCTCTCCCTCCCTCCCTCCCGCACTCCCACTCCCACAATAGAGAGAGAGTTTGTTGTTGATTCGAGTTGAAGGCGGCCATGTTGTGCTGATTTGGAGTGATGGATTAATTTGTCCCGGAGAGGGGCGGGCGATGGCTCTGTGTCCTAGAGGAGCGCAGGTGTGGGGAAACAACCGTCCCCCCTCTCTCTCACCGGCCCACACTACCCATCATGTCACTTCCTGTAGCTGGGGGCTTCCTCCGGGTACTCCGGTTTCCTCCCACAGTCCAAAGACATGCAGTTTAGGGACTACAGATGAAAATGAGCTCATTAGCTAACTCTGGCGCATTTACATTGATGTGGAAACCGAAAGTGTTCATTAATGTGCACTGTCCCCGATAAATAAAATAAATAAATGCAGTATTTTACAAAACCGGATCACTGGGCTGGGTAAAACCCTTAACAGCTGTTTTTACTTGAGTCCATGTTCCACTACTGGGGGGGTTCCGGGTTTTACTCTGAACTTAGTAACTCAGTAATCCTGCTCTGTGATTCACCTCCCGGCTCAGCGTGTGTTCAGCAGGGTTTTATTTTCGTATATAACAGTGTAAAGAGAAACCTGGCTGACTCTGCGTGGCCGTTTCTGCAGAAGCAGTCGTGCAACATCTCCATCTTGACGGGATGGGGCCGCCAGATCACAGGAATGTACGGGAGAATGAAAAAACAGTGAGAAAACAGGTGCTGATTAACGGCCCATAAATCCTAAATGGACAACATGAAATCGCTTTACACTCTGATGAGGGCTTATTGCCAGAAACACGTCGCTTGTTTTCAAATAATAAAATGTTTATTTTGCAACATAGTGGAGAAGGAATTAGCGGCTGAGTGTTGTTCTTTAGCCCGGGATGAGTAAATAATATTTCTGCTGCGTGGCCGGTGTTACCTGCGTGCGGACGTGTGTTTTTCTCACGTTCGCGCTGGATGTTCGGTGGAGCTGTGAAAGAGCCTGACAGGAATATCCGCGCGGAGAGCCAGCCTGCACACCTGGGCCCGGGGCCCAGATCCGTAAGCGCTGCGTCTCTCCCGGGGCCCCGGGGCCCTAATGAGCCCGTTTAACTGTCTGCACAGGGCTGCGCTGCGGATACGCTTTTATTCATCTCCCGCCTCGGCCCGCCACGCCACCGCTGCTGCTGCTGCTGCTGATGTCGGCACGCCGGCTCCCCCCTCCCCCCCCCCCCCCCCCGCTTTCAGTCACGCCGGTTTCCGGAAAATTCGGGGAAATTCCGAATCCCCGTTTTCAAAATGGGATTTAGGAATGTTTGGAAAGTGCTGCTGTAAACTAGGTTAATGAGAAAGGGGGGGGGGGGAGGAGGACGTCATTAGAGAGATGTATGTCCTGGTTTTACTGTACGTGTTCTTTGTGGAGTTTCGGGGCGCGAGACAGAGCAGGTTTCAGGCACCGAGACAGAGGAGAGTGACATCGTCACGGCGACCATCATGACAGGCAGGCGAGATTTTGGGATCATCTTCCTCCAGAGGAAGAGGCCACGTAGCTGATGGAGGCTCTTCGTCACATTCATCTCTCTCACACACACACACACGCACAAACACACAGTTACCGCTCCTTCCAATGACACCTCATCTCTCAGAGTCTGTCTTTCACGGTTCCTTATTTTGGAAATGCCAGATTCTCAGAGAGTTTGAGGACTGACATTTTCTTGGAGTGAGTCTCGCCCCCCCCCCCACCCCGGTTCCACGGGGGGCCGACAGTAAAGGATAAATCACGGCGAATCGGTTATGATGTGGGAATTATCCTGCGTGCGGCTCTCGGAGAGGGGAAAACCGCGATTTCACACCCCGGGAATCTCCGAAGCAGATAGCAGTGAGTGAGTGAGGTTTCCTCTCTTCTGTATTCACTTTAATGGGGTTTAATTCCCCCCCCCACACATCCATTTGGGCTCCCGCAGAGATACACCGATGTGTCAGGGATGACCTGCAGCAGTGAGCTGCTCTACTGCGACCTCCTGTTTCAGATACACACACACACACACACACACACCCACACACGGTCACACACACACACACACACACACGGTCACACGCACACACCCGCACAGTGTGTCCCAGTTCTGTAAAACTGAATCCTTCCTTCCTCCGCTCCCTCCTCCCGTCCTATCCAGAAGTACGGTGTGGAGGAAACGACGAGACATTTCTTGGAGTATTGGGACACGCCCGATCACAAACACCTGCATCTTAAACACGTGCACACGTACATGCACACTCACCCTCACACGTGCACACGTACATGCACACTCACCCTCACACGTGCACACGTACATGCACACACACCCTCACACGTGCACACATACATGCACACTCACCCTCACACGTGCACATGTACATGCACACTCACCCTCACACGTGCCCACGTACATGCACACTCACCCTGACACATACACACTTGTGCATGCATGCACACGCCCTCACATGTACACGCCCTCACATGTACACACCCTCACATGTACACACCCTCACATGCACACACCCTCACATACACACACCCTCACATGCACACGCCCTCACATGTACACACCCTCACATACACACACCCTCACATACACACGCCCTCACATGTACACACTCAAACATTTATATATTTTTTAAGTCGCTCTGGTCCCAACACTTCTGTAGAGCTTCACGCCGCGGCCCTAAAAGCCGCTTAATTCTATCAGCCCCCCGGTCGGACAGCCGTAATTACATTTGTGACACAAATCCCGCTTTCAAAGCCAGCGTTTGACTCGCCGCGGCTGTGCGGAACATCCTCTCTGTTCACAGCCCTTATTTCGCACGCTCCTGTCCCGCTCCGGGGCTGTGCCTCTCCACGTGTGCGTTAGGAAGCGACTCTTCCAGACGTCTTCCGACATTTTGTGGAGAGAATTAGAAAGGGAGCTCGAAATTGTGACGAAAACTTGAAAGGGGGCAGCCTATGACCTAGTGGTTGAGGTGCTTGAGTGGCACCTGGTAGGTTGGTGGTTCTAGGCCCTTGAGCAAGGCCCTTAACCCCACAGTGCTACAGGGTGGATTGGCCCCTGCTCGGTCTAATGAACTGCAAGTCGCTTCGGATAAAAGTTTCAGGGAAATAACTGTCATGTTACATTACGTTATTGGCATTTGGCAGAGTGACGTGCAACAAAGTGCACACCAATAACCCGGCTCAAGTGCGCTGAAAGACCGTAATGTAATGTAAAAATTGGCCATGGTTGACTACTTTTTCTGTAATTGTATCTGGATGTTAAAATGCACCTCAGTGCGTGGTTAGTCGCAGTAAGCAGTCCCTACACCCCTCTCATACCCCCCCCCCCGGCAGCGTATGAAACGATGCGCGTGCAGTCTCTCCCGCGTTGTTTATGACTGCGGCATCCGCTCACACCCGCCCGGCACGTCCCCGCGATCAGAGGAGCCGTCTCGTCTCCGCGCCCGTTTAAAGCGCCATTAGCTGAACGAAGCGCCGGCGCCCGGGCCTCATCGGGATGCCCGGCCCGCTCCGCTGTCCATACCATGAGCTCCTGATTCATGAGTGCCGCGCTGGGTCCACACCGCTTCCCCTAACGATCCGCTCTGCCGCGCGCACGCGGGGAGAGGTGGCTGATGGGATAGGAGGGCGGGGCCCAGACGTGCCCGGCGGAGGGCTTGTCATGGGCGGAGATCGTCCCCCCCCCCCCCCCCCGACCCCGTCCCCATCCATCCATCCATCACCCCCGACTCCGCGGAGCCCCATTAAAAAGTCATTTTCTAACAACGCCGTCTGAAGTTTAATTCAGCGGTCATTTCGCCTTCTCACACTTTGGAGTTCTCAGCCTTCGGTCTTCAGTGTCGCAATCCGGACCCGGGGAAGGCTGTCGACTCCGGAGTGAGTCACGACCTGGGTCAAACACCGTCAGTGTTTAGGATACAAATACTTTTCTGTGCTCGATTGATCTTGCCTGGTGCGCTCGAGAGGACCAGAGGGCGGGGGTTTGCACTGTTTGAGAGCATCTCATAGGTTCCAATACACCAGACACGCTCAGTAGAGCGTGGAGAAGTGTTTGAATTCGAAGCGGTGATGTTTTTGACCCAGGTCCGGTGTGAAGTTGCGAGGGCGTTCTGACATTGTGCTTTTTAAAGCCTCAGTTTTGCTCAGACCGCTGCCTTTTATGAGCCGAACGCCGAGCCGGCCGTGTTTACGCGCGTCTCGCCCTGTATTCTCTCTTCAGACGCGCCGAACGTGGACGTGTGTGAAGTGGACACTTAAGATACCGTACAGCGTGCGCGACCTGAAAGAAGGCCTTCAGAACAGACGGGGAGAGCGCTTCTAAAGGCTGTCTCTCTGCCACTGCGGCAGGCTTTATTTAATGAGTAAAAGTCTCTGTAAAGACGGGGAACTTAAATCTGCGGATTAATGACGCCGGGCCCCTCTGCCCTCGTGTCCTTCTCCTCTCTCTCTCTCTCTCTCTCTCTCTCTCTCTCTCTCTCTCTCTCCTCCTTCAGAAGTTTTTCTCTCTCAACTTTTCCGTTTGGAGTGCAGTTTGTGCAGTTTTCCTGTGCGAGTCATGAGGCCCGTTCCGTTTCATCTCCTGCGCTTTATCCTCCCGGCCTCGTCATCCTCGCCCTTCTCCTTTTCTCAGTTCACTCATCCTTCCTTCTTTGCATCTCGTCTTCACCTTTTGATCCTCTTCCTCCCACTCTTCCTCTTTTCTTTAGTCATCCTCCTGCTCTCTCCCTCTCTCTCGCCCTCTCTCCCTCCCCCTCTCGCTCCCCTTCCCATGTGCCAACGCATCTAAACACTTCTGCTATCTCTCCCTCTCTCCCCCCTTTCTCTCCCACTCTCCCCTCCTCTCTCTCTCCCACCCTCCCTCCATCCCTCCTCTCCCCCCCTCTCTCTCCCTTTCTCCCTCCCTCCATCCACACTGACCCCCCCATCGCTCTCTCCCTCCCTCCATCCACACTGACCACCCCCTCCCTCCTCTCCCTCTCTCCCTCCCAGCAGAGACGGCGCTGTCGGGGGCAGAGCTGGGCCCCACCCTGGGGCTGAAGAAGTCGAGCTCGCTGGAGAGCCTGCAGACGGCGGTGACGGAGGCGGCCAGGAAGAGCGAGCTGCCGTTCCACCGGCCGCGGGCCCACATGGTGCGCGGCCGCGGCTGCAACGAGAGCTTCAGGGCCGCCATCGACAAGTCCTACGACGGCCCGCCGGAGCTCGACGAAGGTGAGGCCACGCTATAAGCTAACGCTCGCTACACGCTAACGCTAAAGCTCGCTACACGCTAACGCTAATGCTCGCTACACGCTAACGCTCGCTACACGCTAATGCTTGCTACACGATGATGCTAACGCTCATTACACGCTAACACTTGCTACACGATGACCCTAACGCTCGCTACACGCTAACACTCGCTACAAAATGACGCTAATGCTTGGTACACGCTAACGCTAATGCTCGCTCCACGATGACGCTAATACTCGCTACAAAATGACGCTAACGCTCGCTACACGCTAACGCTCGCTACACGATGACACTAACACTCGTTACACGCTAACGCTCGCTACACGATGACGCTAACACTCACTACACAATGACGCTAACACTCGCTACACGCTAATGCTCGCTACAGGCTAACGCGCGCTACACGCTAACGCTCGCTTCAACAGCTAGAGCAGGGCAGCCCAACTTTGTTCCTAGAGATCTACTGTTCAACAGAGTACACCTCATACAACTGCCAGTTCCTGCCCTGCCTGTGGTCACTACTAAATTCCTCCACTGCAAAACAAACATGGACACTAGCTTGACGCTAACACTCGTTCGCTTTAGAAACAGGGCTGCCCAACCCTTGTTCCTGGAGAATCTACGAAAGCACACCTGATTCTGCTCTAATTAGCAGCCCAAACAAGATCTCTAGCTGGTTATTAGGTGTGCTTTGTTAGGGTCGGGAGAACCTCCAGGACAGTAAGAACGGGGTGGGGCGGCCCTGCTCTAAAGAGAGTACACTCAGACGGCTCTGAGGGGTGTCGTGTCTTCGTGGAACTCACGTTCTCAGCGCAGAGGGGCGCAAATCGAACCTTGACCCCGCCGTGCGTGGCCCACAGTCAGCCTCTCACAGGAAGGCAGGGTCCAGTAGTCCTCATTCCCAAAAAAACAGTCTGTTTTGGGCTGCCTGTGTCACTACTGTAGACCTCCAGTGTTATAGACTGCAACAAAGTCTGCCTTAACAAGTGTTTTAGTCTTGTCATGTCTTAACGCCAGTGCATTCACACGCACTTAACTTCATTTTTTTTCTTCTCAAGTAGAAAATATCAGCTTGACAGTTACTCTTTGTAAAATGTTCTCACCCCCCCCTCCCCCCCAATAACATATTTTGAGTCCAACACACCACCTCATTGGCAATATCCTTTTGCTATATTTAGCCAAATAATTCATAGAAAAAAGATTTTACATTTAGATATGAAGTCTAAAATACTCCGGAAGATTGGCAGCTGGGCGCTGTGGAGTGAAAGCGGCTCCTATCGCACGTCTGTTCTCTTCCAAAGTCACGGAGGATGTTACCACGCTGTGACAGGCCCACGGATGCGATTGGCTGTTATAAATTTCCCATAGGTCCCCGGGGGCCTGGGAAGTGCTAGATTTGGGATGTGGGGGAATGGTGGGTTGTGAAACAGCT
>NW_026890538.1:82983-90483 GCF_963514075.1 Conger conger
CACACACACACACACACACACTCACACATGCACTCATACACACACACTCATACACACACATACGCACAAACAGGCACACACACAGTTACATACATACACACACACACACACTCACTCACCCACTCACACACACTCATTCACACGCACACACTTACAAACACACACGCGCACATGCCCACACATTCACACACACACACGCACTCACACTCACACTCATACTCACACACACATACACACACACACACAAACACACACACACTCTTGCCTTGCAGTAAAACAGCAGCAGGAGCAGGCAGGCAGTAAAGACAAAGTGTGTTCCCTTCTCCTCTCGTTGGCGGTGGTGTTGCAGGAGTTGGTGCCCCGTGTGAGGGGAACACAGCCGTAATCGTCTACAGGTGTCGCCGTGTGTATCCATCCTTTAGCTCACCCCCCATGGTGGTGACAGCCCAGCCCCTCCCCGCTGGATTGGCTAATAAGCTTTTGGGGTCCTGTTCCCACGGCGACTCCAGAAAACGTGTGTGTGTGTGTGTGTGTGTGTGTGTGTGTGTGTGTGTGTGTGTGTGTGAGAGTGTGTTTGTGTGTGTTCCGCAGTCTGAAGTGACCATCTGACAGTGCGGGGGGAAAGGGGTTGCTTGGCGGAGAGAGGGAGAGAAGGAGAGAGGGAGAGATGGAACGGGAGAGGATTGATCGTTCTCCTCTCCCCGTCTCTCGCCGGACGGGCCATAACAGATGGCTCTGTCACCCAGCTCCAAATTACAGGCCCCCTCTCTCTCTCTCTTTCTCTCTCTTTCATCTGCATGCTATTAGTCCCCAAAAAACACACGGTCCCAAAAAAAATCAATTACAATGAAACGCCTGAAGTCCTGCTTTTGTTAAAGGTTCATGTGGCTGGAGATCTTGTTTTGGGCCAACTGTGTGGGGGATTTTAATTTGTGCAGAGATGCGTTCGGTGTTCCTCCCGCGTCTCCGCGGCATCTCCGGGGCGTGTGCGGTCTCGGGCCGGCGTCCGATGAATATCATTATTCAAATCCCGCCGCCGTTGGCGAGATGCGGCGATATCTGGCAGGGCTGGATCGCTGCTGCCGACGCCGCTCATGAATAACCCCGCTCGTTTTAACAGTCACACTGCAACAGGTCGCCAGGGCTGTTCCTGCGAGATTCTGCCCGGGCCAGAACGCGGGCCCAGATGCTGCCGTGCTGTCCTCATCTTTCCGTGTTCCTGTAAAAGCGTTTTTTTTTTTTACTGTTTACACTGAATAATGAGGTTTTTTTTTCGCCGTTTGGCTCCTCTGCGTTCAGTGTTGTGTGCCACGTGTCAGCTCTGACTGCGTTTTACTTGCGTGTGCTGGCGTGCGGACGTCGAATGGCTGATTGTGTGTTTCTGCGGCCTGTGTGATTGTTTTACGGCTGTCTGGTTGTGTTGTAGCTGTGTGTGTTCGCGACAGAGGAGCCCACTGTTTCTTTTTGCGGCCTGTCTGACTGTGTTGTTACTGTCTGACTGTGTTGTTACTTTTTGACTGTGTTGTTACTGTTTGACTGTGTTGTTACTGTTTGACTGTGTTGTTACTGTCTGACTGTGTTGTTACTGTTTGACTGTGTTCTCGCTGTGTGGCTGTGTTGTGGCTGTGTTCGCTTTTTCGGGTCGCATGTGGAGGTCAAAGGTCAGAGGGTTGACTGTTTGTGGCTGTGTGAGTGTGTTGCAGCTGATTGTGTTGTAGCTGTGTGGCTGTGTTTTAGCTGATTATGTTGTAACTGTTTGATTGTGTTGTAGCTGTGTGGCTGTGTTGTAACCATCTGATTGTGTTGTGGCTGATTGTATTGTAGCAGTATGGCTGTGTTGTGGCTGATTGTATTGTAGCTGTGTGGCTGTGTTGTGGCTGATTGTATTGTAGCTGTGTGGCCGTGTTGTGGCTGATTGTATTGTAGCTGTGTGGCCGTGTTGTGGCTGATTGTATTGTAGCTGTGTGGCTGTGTTGTGGCTGATTGTATTGTAGCTGTGTGGCTGTGTTGTGGCTGATTGTATTGTAGCAGTATCGCTGTGTTGCAGCCGCATTGTGTATGTGGTCGCAGCAGGAGGTCAGCGGTGTGACTGCTGTAGTGTGTTGTGGTCGCAGCAGGAGGTCATAGGTGTGACTGTGCTGTAGTGTGTTGTGGTCGCAGCAGGAGGTCAGCGGTGTGACTGCTGTAGTGTGTTGTGGTCGCAGCAGGAGGTCAGCGGTGTGACTGTGCTGTAGTGTGTTGTGGTTGCAGCAGGAGGTCAGCGGTGTGACTGCTGTAGTGTGTTGTGGTCGCAGCAGGAGGTCAGCGGTGTGACTGCTGTAGTGTGTTGTGGTCGCAGCAGGAGGTCAGCGGTGTGACTGTGCTGTAGTGTGTTGTGGTCACAGCAGGAGGTCATAGGTGTGACTGTGCTGTAGTGTGTTGTGGTCGCAGCAGGAGGTCAGCGGTGTGACTGCTGTAGTGTGTTGTGGTCGCAGCAGGAGGTCAGCGGTGTGACTGCTGTAGTGTGTTGTGGTCGCAGCAGGAGGTCAGCGGTGTGACTGCTGTAGTGTGTTGTGGTCACAGCAGGAGGTCATAGGTGTGACTGTGCTGTAGTGTGTTGTGGTCGCAGCAGGAGGTCAGCGGTGTGACTGCTATAGTGTGTTGTGGTCGCAGCAGGAGGTCAGCGGTGTGACTGCTGTAGTGTGTTGTGGTCGCAGCAGGAGGTCAGCGGTGTGACTGTGCTGTAGTGTGTTGTGGTTGCAGCAGGAGGTCAGCGGTGTGACTGCTGTAGTGTGTTGTGGTCGCAGCAGGAGGTCAGCGGTGTGACTGCTGTAGTGTGTTGTGGTCGCAGCAGGAGGTCATAGGTGTGACTGTGCTGTAGTGTGTTGTGGTCGCAGCAGGAGGTCAGCGGTGTGACTGCTGTAGTGTGTTGTGGTCGCAGCAGGAGGTCAGCGGTGTGACTGCTGTAGTGTGTTGTGGTCGCAGCAGGAGGTCAGCGGTGTGACTGCTGTAGTGTGTTGTGGTCACAGCAGGAGGTCATAGGTGTGACTGTGCTGTAGTGTGTTGTGGTCGCAGCAGGAGGTCAGCGGTGTGACTGCTGTAGTGTGTTGTGGTCGCAGCAGGAGGTCAGCGGTGTGACTGCTGTAGTGTGTTGTGGTCGCAGCAGGAGGTCAGCGGTGTGACTGTGCTGTAGTGTGTTGTGGTTGCAGCAGGAGGTCAGCGGTGTGACTGCTGTAGTGTGTTGTGGTCGCAGCAGGAGGTCAGCGGTGTGACTGCTGTAGTGTGTTGTGGTCGCAGCAGGAGGTCAGCGGTGTGACTGTGCTGTAGTGTGTTGTGGTCACAGCAGGAGGTCAGCGGTGTGACTGCTGTAGTGTGTTGTGGTCACAGCAGGAGGTCAGCGGTGTGACTGTGCTGTAGTGTGTTGTGGTTGCAGCAGGAGGTCAGCGGTGTGACTGCTGTAGTGTGTTGTGGTCGCAGCAGGAGGTCAGCGGTGTGACTGTTGTAGTGTGTTGTGGTCGCAGCAGGAGGTCAGCGGTGTGACTGCTGTAGTGTGTTGTGGTCGCAGCAGGAGGTCAGCGGTGTGACTGCTGTAGTGTGTTGTGGTCGCAGCAGGAGGTCAGCGGTGTGACTGTGCTGTAGTGTGTTGTGGTCGCAGCAGGAGGTCAGCGGTGTGACTGTGCTGTAGTGTGTATGTGGTCGCAGCAGGAGGTCAGCGGTGTGACTGCTGTAGTGTGTTGTGGTCGCAGCAGGAGGTCAGCGGTGTGACTGTGCTGTAGTGTGTATGTGGTCCAGCGGGAGGTCAGCGGTGTGACTGCTGTAGTGTGTTGTGGTCGCAGTGGGAGGTCAGCGGTGTGACTGCTGTAGTGTGTTGTGGTCGCAGTGGGAGGTCAGGGGTGTGACTGCTGTAGTGTGTTGTGGTCGCAGCAGGAGGTCAGCGGTGTGACTGCTGTAGTGTGCTGTGGTCGCAGCAGGAGGTCAGCGGTGTGACTGTGCTGTAGTGTGTTGTGGCCGCAGCAGGAGGTCAGCGGTGTGACTGCTGTAGTGTGCTGTGGTCGCAGCAGGAGGTCAGCGGTGTGACTGTGCTGTAGTGTGTTGCGGTCGCAGCAGGAGGTCAGAGGTGTGACTGTGCGTTCCTCCCCCGTCTCACAGACGACCTCTCGGACCCCAGTTCGGGACGGGACACCCCCGCCAGCGGGTCCTCCAGGCAGGGCCTGGCAGACACGGAGGAGGGGAAGAAAGACAAGAAGAAGAAAGCCAAAGGCAAGAAGAAGGAGAAGAAAAGCAAAGGGAAGGAGAAGGAGAAGAAGAAAGGGGAGGATGGAGAGGAACAGGACAAGAAGACGAAGAAGAAAGGATTTGCATTGTTGAGGTACGGGAGTAGATTACCATCTCTCTTTCTCTCTCTCTCTCTCTCTGTTTATGTCTCTTTTTCTCTCGTTTTGCAGTACCATTCTTCCTCACTGGCATTAAAGTGGCTATTCCCAGCGTAGCTGCTGGTGTACAGATGTATAAATGTTTGTTTTGTGGTGAGAGTTTATATTGGACAGAGGCTGAGTAACGCTGGGCCCGGCAGAGTGTAATGGTGCATTGTGGGACTCTGGCTTTGCCGCTGATATTGTGCGATACATCAGTGTGTTGAAACCGCTCTGCTCCAAGGGCTCTGCTCTGCAGTGGAGATCTGTTAAAGCCCTCATTTCTGCTCGGCCGACAGGTGATGCAATATAAACTAACATCCCACTGCAGTGTGTAATACCGTGTGCAGTGTGGACTGTGCAGTGTGGGATGCAGTGTGCAGTGTGAGATGCCCTGTGCAGTGTGGGATGCAGTGTGCAGTGATAGTGCAGTGTGTATTGTGCATTGGATTGGAGTGATGTAATGGGCTCTGTGTGATGTAATGTGCAGTAGAGTGATGTAATGGGTTCTGTGTGACGTAATGGGCTCTGTGTGACGTAATGGGCTCTGTGTGATGTAATGGGCTTTGTGTGATGTAATGAGCAGTAGTGTGATGTAATGGGTTCTGTGTGATGTAATGTGCAGTAGTGTGATGTAATGGGCTCTGTGTGATGTAATGAGCAGTAGAGTGATGTAATGGGTTCTGCGTGACGTATTCTGCAGTGGGGAGTGATGTAATGGGCTCTGTGAAGGACATGACCGCGTGCAGAGGCAGGTCAGGTGCTCCATATGTCTCTCCACGCCCTGCTGCAGTGTGGGGGGGTGGGGGGGGTCTCGGCATCCCGCCAGCTCGTCTGGTGCTCAGGCCGGTGTGTGACATCTGCGTGTCCGGGCGGGTAATCTGGCGTGGCGGAGGGGGCTCTGGATGATTGATTTGGCTAACCGGGCCGCAGACGGGCCATCAGTTCCGGCCCGAAGGGTAATTACGCTGTAACGGTTTTAATGAAGCGCTGCAGAGAGAGAACGCTCCGGACCGCCATGATGCAGCGCTTCAGGCTCCGCCTCCACGTGGTGATGTGTGAAGCCACACCCACTTCCTTACTGCAGCATGAAGCTCCGCCCTCCTCCTTACTGTCGCATGAAGCTCCGCCCACTTCCTTACTGCAGCATGAAGCTCCGCCCTCCTCCTTACTGTCGCATGAAGCTCCGCCCACTTCCTTACTGCAGCATGAAGCTCCGCCCTCCTCCTTACTGTCGCATGAAGCTCCGCCCTCCTCCTTACTGTCGCATGAAGCTCCGCCCACTTCCTTACTGCAGCATGAAGCTCCGCCCTCCTCCTTACTGTCGCATGAAGCTCCGCCCACTTCCTTACTGTCGCATGAAGCTCCGCCCACCTCCTTACTGTCACGTGAAGCCCCTCCCACCTCCTTACTGTCGCGTGAAGCTTCTGACTGCGTTCCGACCTTCCCGCTCAACGCCCCCCAATCACACGGTCTTTCACAACATCCTGTTATTTACTCTGCAGGTACACTGTACACCCTGTGCTCTATACCTGCATACAAAGAAGTGATTTTAATAGTAATAATAATAGAACAATTTATATAGCACATTTCGTACATACTGCTCAAAGCGAGGACCAAGAATTAAGAAGATAAGACAATGTAAATAGAAAGAGTACAGAAGTAAAGTAATAAGAATAAAGGAGAAACCCATTTAAGATGAACTTGAACAGCTGAATGCTCAATACATTAGTGTAGTGTGTGTGTGTGTGTGTGTGTGAGTGTGTGAGAGGGTAAGCTGGTGTGCAAGCCAAGTGCCCTGACTGCGGTGGTCTGGCTGGACCCTCTGCCTTATCACCACGGTGACTGCGCTGGTCGCGGCCTTATCGCCATGGCTACCGAACCGGTCACGGCCTTATCGCCGCGGCGACAGCGCCGGCTCAGTCTCAGCTGTCACTCCGTCTCTCCATAGGTTGAATGGATGTGACCTCATCAAACGTGGATTCGCCCTTGTGCACTGGACTTCTGTCGTGCGGTGGTCGGGGGAGGGGGGGGGGGGGGGGGGCTAATCCCTCTTAGTCACACTGTGCTTATATATGAGCCCCCCCCACCCCCCACCCCCCACATCACCCCCGACCCCACTCACTGCCCCCCCCACCCCACCCCACCCCACACACGCGGTCATTATGGCCCGCTTTGTTGTTCTGCCGAGATAAGCGTTTATTCCAGGCCCTGTCGATGGTCGACGTGGCAACGGCCGTAAAGGTTATTGGAAAGGTTTTTTATTGGCAGTGTAATTACAGTGAGAGCAGGGTACTGCGAGGGGGGGGGGGCGCAGGATCCAGTTGATGGAGATTTGTGTATTAAGTCGATTTGCTTGTCACGCTGATAAGCGACTCGGAAAGGGACGGACATTTTGTTCTCTTAACACGCCGCTCCGTGATTCTCCTGTGATTCTGACCGCGTCTGCGACCGGATGAATCCGTAAGCGCTTCATGCTCGTACAGTACCCCTCCCGCAAACAGCGAGGCCTCGGTACGTGCTGTACAAACGCACTTTCCTAGTCTACGCCAAAGCCCCACCCACCCAAGGAGGGGCACCACAAGTGGAACAAGACACTTTTGAATGGATAGGTCTATTTTCGGATATTTAGTATCGTTGTCCAAGATTGTCCATTCTACAACTGCTTTGCAGTTTTATATATGTAGCCATGATCAGACACAACTGTAAGTACAAAGAGAGGAGCAAATTCCGAAATGGCAAGCTTGTGAGATAAAAAAAAACTCCCTAGTAGGAGAAAACCTCAAAAATCTCAGGAGGAACTCAGCTATAGAGGGGGGGAGCCCAACCTTCACTGGTCAGCCTGGTGTAATGGTAGGTGGATATAACAGGAATGTGTTATATTAGCAGGACGTTCAAAACATGGGTAGCTGAGCCCCACTGGGCTACAGAGGAGCTAAGCTCCAGGACTTTAACTCATCCTCTGCTTCTGTGGCCTCCCTCCCCCGTTTCTGTTGAAATGTGGGGAGTTAACGTCCTCGTGATTGAGGGGCTGACGATAGGGACCTGTAGCGGTCAGGGTCTCTCCCTGCTGTCATGGCGACCCAAACATGCTCCCGTTCAGCGGAGC
>NW_026890538.1:100483-105483 GCF_963514075.1 Conger conger
GTGTGTGTATGTGAGCGTGCATGTGTGTGTGTGTATGTGAGCGTGCGTGTGTGTGTGTGTGTGTGTGTGTGTGTGTGAGAGTGAGAGTGAGTGTGTGCGTGTGTGTGCACATGTGATTGTGTGTGTGTGTGTGTGAGAGAGTGAGTGTGTGTGTGTGTGTGTGTGTGAGTGAGTGTGACTGTGTGTGTGTGTGTGTGTGTGAGTGTGACACAGTGTGTGTGTGTGTGTGTGTGAGTGTGACACAGTGTGTGTGTGTGTGTGTGTGTGTGTGTGTGTGTGTGTGAGCAGGGTGGATAGGTGGGGGGTGTCCTTGGCCTATGCTCAAAAAGAAAAAAAAACAGCAAGCCAGAAGGATTTGTTTCCTGTTTTTAATGTGCTTACGAGCTCATTTACTTCCACTATCTGAGACGCTGAAGTCTGGTGGCATGACCAACAGGATATAGATGACTTAAAAAAAGAAAAAAGAAAAAAAGGGAAGAATTTCACCACTGCACTTCAAGTCCCTTCAAATTGCACACTCATTGGCAGCCAGATGCATTGTGGGATGGTTCAGAGGTCATAGGTCATGTGAGCGGCAGCGGTGGTGGTGAGGAGCCGAACGGGCTAGCCTAGCGCTGGGGGGGGGGGGGGGTCACCATCTCTGACCCTCCAATCCAAATCCAGCCCTGCTTTTCTTTAAGTCCCAGGGGAACTGGAACTGCCCGTTGGCCAGACTGTCTCCACCCCTGACTCCCAGGTAAAGGGAGTGCGGGGGAAACCGGCAGTCCTGAAGGGACCGTGAGTCACCCGGGCCCTGGGGTCCTCTCTCAGGCCTGGACCTGCTTCTTCACAGCCCCCCCCCCCCCCTGAGATTAGTCCCTCACTGTCATAAGAGTGGCAGAAATGAAGAAGCGCGGGGCGTCATATATCCGGTAAAGCAGCTTTCCCCGCCTGGCAGCTGGCTCCGGCGATTGCTTTGCCGTTTGCGGTCTCCGCGCCGTTCGCCGTTATCTCCGGGCGCCGGACGGCTTAACTCGTTAAAATGCGCCGCGGAGAGAAAGTTTCACCAGCGCAGTTTAGCTGAGCCGGAGGAGGGAGCTGATTGGCTGGAGGATCAGAGGGGGTGGGGCTTGTCCGTGAGGTGATGAGGGGGGGGGGGGGTGGGGTGGTATTTAGCAGGTGAGGTCAGCAACGGGATAAATGATTCATCATTTATCTGACATTGGTGAAATCTGGGGCCTCGTTCCCTTCCGTCACGGGCCAGTGGCATCATCGTTGGTGATCGTTTCCCCTTTTTGATTCAGGTGTTCAAACTTAAAGCTAAAAGCTCCACTGAAGCTTTGGGCCTTCCCACAATGCCTTTCACCACCGCGCGTTTTCAAAGCGAGCGATGCTGTGCAGACCCTCCCCTGTTCCTCAAATCACTGCTGGGTTTCCACCCTCCCTTTACCCGGGAGTCAGGTGTGAAGACCAGGTCTGTCCAATCAGAAGCACTAATTACCTGGAAGGAAAGAAAAGCAGAGCTGGATTTGGATTGGAGGTTCAGAGTTGACTTATCCCTGCTGTTGACGGTGTGGTGTCTCAGAAAGGATGAAGATATCGTCTATGTTTGATATATAATTAGGTTAGCATTTGGGACCTGTAATATCAGTGTAGTATTGTTATCGGCACAAAATGAACTTATCGGTAACCGAATGGACACTAAGACTGGCGTCTGTACATGCACCAGAGAGGTGACGCATTAGCACTGATGGTGTAAATGAGTCCTGTGACTTATTTGAAAGAGGCTGGTATCCGTCTATATGGATCTGCCTGGATCTGCCTGGCATTGGGCTATACGACTGGACGGATATGAGAGATCGATTTTGGCCCCAGATTTAGCATATTCTGCTTACCTGCACCGCCTTCATTGATTAATAGAATGTGGAGAGATTTCTGATGCAGGGCGAGGTGTATCATCGGGAGATATTCTCTCTCTCTCTCTCTCTCTCTCTGTCTCTCTCTGTCTCTCTCTGTCTCTCTCTCTCTCTCCCCCTCTCTCTCTCTCTCTCTCTCTCTCTCTCTCTCTCCCTCTCTCTCTCTCTCTCTCTCTATGCGACTCGCCCACGTCGTTTGAATTATCAGCGGCCTCGCAGCCCGGCCTAAGACAGCCACCGGAAAAAATAAGGGATAGTTTTACGCCCCCGACACCCCCCTCCCCGCCCGACGTTGGGCTTCCTGGCGTGATGCGCTGCTTTATCTGCGCTGATGCGCTCTGTCAGCGGGGGTTCAGGGTGAGGAAGTGACTCTCCTGAGAGGGAGAGAGCTGCTCTCCTACATTTATTTATTTTCCCGTAAAGCTCATCTGTCATGGTGTCTCTCTCCCCAGCGCCCCTGTAAAAGTTTTGGGGGGGGCGGGGGTGCGGGGGGGGGGGAGACTCCACCACGCTCATCACTCAAACGGAGAGAGACCGTGAAACTGGGTGAACGCTTTAATTTTGGGCGGGCGGATAATCGGCCAGCCCCGCAGGGAGCTGTCAGGCCCAGGTACTGTACAGAGAGACATGTCGCTGGTTTATCAGTTATTTCGCGGGGGGGGGGGGGGGGGTCATGTAACACAGATTCGGTAGGCCCCCAAATTTCTCGGCTCCTGTCCTGGCTCCTTCCTAACCAAGAGGCCCTGGATGGTGACATGATTTTTCATATTACACAGAAGCAAACTTACTGTACTTGGTCAGGGGAGGTGTGTGCACATTGCCATTTCGACTTTAGCGAAAGGGGGAATATAGAGCCGAGTATCTGGTGAGTTTAAAGCAGGGCTGTCAAACTCCTGTCCCCTGGGGGCTGAGGTGTCTACAAGTTTGGGGTTTTTTTTGCCTCCCCTGCGATCAGCAGCCAATTAAGGCCTTGAGAACATGGTGTGTGGCTTCCTTTAATCACTTGTACTGAAATACATCGAAATAAAAAACCAGCAGACACTGCGGCCCTCTAGGAATGCAGTTTGACACCCCTGGTTAAAATAGTCTGCAGGGGGGGGGGGGGGGGGCGCTGTGGACAGTAATCGGGTCGCTTGGACCCCCCTGACCCCGCCCCCCCCCCCCTGCCTGGCTCCGGTCCCACCCCCCCAGCTCACAGGAACACGTGAGACCCCGCTAACGCATTCAGGAGGCTGAGCGTGGGCGCGAACGCAGCGATGCTGGCAGCTGCTCTGTGGGCGTGGCCGAACGGCAATTAGAGCCAATCACACGGCCCCGCTCCGGGGGGAAGCGGTAGCTGGACCAATGAGCTGTATGGAGCTCTGCCAGGCGGTGCGGTGGGTAGAGCTTTGGACTCACAGAGAGAAGGTGCCGGGTTCAGTGCCTCCTTGTGTGGGTTAATCACTGCATCTATGTGTGGGTTAATCACTGCATCTATGTGTGGGTTAATCACTGCATCTATGTGTGGGTTAATCACTGCGTCCATGTGTGGGTTAATCTCTGCGTCCATGTGTGGGTTAATCTCTGCATCCGTGTGTGGGTTAATCTCTGTGTCCATGTGTGGGTTAATCTCTGTGTCCATGTGTGGGTTAATCACTGTGTCCATGTGTGGGTTAATCTCTGTGTCCATGTGTGGGTTAATCTCTGTGTCCGTGTGTGGGTTAATCTCTGCGTCCATGTGTGGGTTAATCTCTGTGTCCATGTGTGGGTTAATCTCTGTGTCCATGTGTGGGTTAATCACTGTGTCCATGTGTGGGTTAATCTCTGTGTCCATGTGTGGGTTAATCTCTGTGTCCGTGTGTGGGTTAATCTCTGCGTCCATGTGTGGGTTAATCTCTGTGTCCATGTGTGGGTTAATCACTGTGTCCATGTGTGGGTTAATCTCTGTGTCCATGTGTGGGTTAATCTCCGTGTCCATGTGTGGGTTAATCTCTGTGTCCATGTGTGGGTTAATCTCTGTGTCCATGTGTGGGTTAATCTCTGTGTCCATGTGTGGGTTAATCTCTGTGTCCATGTGTGGGTTAATCTCTGTGTCCATGTGTGGGTTAATCTCTGCGTCCATGTGTGGGTTAATCACTGCGTCCATGTGTAGGTTAATCTCTGTGTCCATGTGTGGGTTAATCACTGCATCTATGTGTGGGTTAATCACTGCATCTATGTGTGGGTTAATCTCTGCGTCCATGTGTAGGTTAATCACTGCATCTATGTGTGGGTTAATCTCTGCGTCCGGAGGTAAACAGGCCCAGTGAACACGCTCGGGAGCAGAGCGCAGCGACACTCCTTAACCTCGCGGTTATCAGGCCCCAGCACAAACCCCCCAGCGCTGTGGAACCTCAGTGCCCCGTCAGGAGATCTCCCTCTGGCGTGACGTGTGATATTAATGTGGGTGTCTGTGAGGCCTCGATGTTCTCACTCCCAGGGGAGACTCGTGAGCCGAGTGGAGGTCCAGGTCCTGCTCCGGAGACCCTGCTGGGTCTGTCCCCCTATCAGGGGGGTTTAATCCGCGTTCGCTGGAATGTCAGCGAGCTTCAGAGAACTAATTTGTCGTCGCCTGTTTGAGAAGTGCGCTGATGACACACTTCCCGGGTGGAATTGTCCAATCAGATCCTGGGCCTGTGGGAGGCTTGGTCAGCTGTCCCGCAGGGCGAGGCTTAATTGGCCACACTCCAGCGTAGCCCGTGGGCTGTTTCATTTGACAGGGTCCCTGTCAGCTGCTCTGACTGCCGCCTGACTGCCTTGGCCAATGGGCTATCTGCAGCCTGACTGCTCTGGCCAATGGGCTGTCTGCAACCTGACTGCTCTGGCCAATGGGCTGTCTGCAGCCTGACTGCTCTGGCCAATGGGCTGTCTGCAGCCTGACTGCTCTGGCCAATGGGCTGTCTGCAGCCTGACTGCTCTGGCCAATGGGCTGTCTGCAGCCTGACTGCTCTGGCCAATGGGCTGTCTGCAGCCTGACTGCTCTGGCCAATGGGCTATCTGCAGCCTGACTGCTCTGGCCAATGGGCTGTCTGCAACCTGACTGCTCTGGCCAATGGGCTGTCTGCAGCCTGACTGCTCTGGCCAATG
>NW_026890538.1:110483-115483 GCF_963514075.1 Conger conger
GTGTGTGTGTATCTGTCTGTCTGTCTGTCTGTCTGTCTCTGTCTGTGTGGGTGTGTGTGTGTGTATCTGTCTGTCTGTCTGTCTGTCTGTGTGTGTGTGTGTGTGTGTGTGTGTGTGTGTGTGTGTGTGTCTGTCTGTGTGTGGGTGTGTGTGTCTGTCTGGGTCTGTGTTCCTGTGAGTGTCTCTGCAAGTGTGTGCGCGTGTGTCTCTGTATGTCTGTGTGTGCGTCCGTGCAGGTGCATGCGTTTCTGCGCATCCTTCCGTGCGTTTTTGTTTGTATGTGTGTGTGTGTATATGTTTCTGTGTGCTTGTGTGTGTGTGTGTGTGTGTGTGTGTGTGTGTGGCCCTGCCTCCTCCTCTCACACACCTGCACAGGTGTCACACTGATGTCTTAATTACAGAGTCCATACCGCGGCTCGGCTGCATGAAACAGGCCCGCGCCGCGCCTCTGCCACCGAGCCAACGTGTCCCTCCACACAAGCCCCGCCGCGTCACTGAGCCAGACGTACCCCTCCGCCGGTCAGAACACCTTTCCCTTCCGCTCACCGGAACTTCCTCGGGCCCCCGCCGAAGTCAGACGGGCGTCCCGTTCTCCGAAACGTCCCCCGCCGGGCCGGGGGGCGGGCCGCGTGCGCGTGAGCGTGTCTGAGGCGCGGGGAGTCGTGCGGAGACGAGCGGAGACGCTAACGAGCGCGTAAACATTGTTTTGTCGAGGCGCGGCCCAGAGGTCCACAGCTCCGGCTCGGGCTTCCTGCTGAATATTCAGCGCTCATCCAGCCGTTTCCTCTCATTACGGCGGACGGGCTAATGAATTCACCAGGGCCAGGTGTCGATTAGCACGTTAGCACGTTAGCGCGGCCCCCTTCTCCCGCAAGCCCAGCCCAGCAGCCAATCCGCGGGCGTGTTTGCGCTCCGCCGGGGAACTTAAGGGGGTAATTACACTGATAAGGCTGTTTCCACCGTCGGTAATCTTCTCTTCACAATACATACATAAAGCCGCAAACAGCGTTCGAGTTTTTGTTTGCTTTTAATTGAATGCTCTTATGAAACTTTTTGGCGGCTTGTGGAAGCGGGGATTTCACGTGTCAGCATAAGTTCGGCGAGCGTGCGGTTCAAGAACAGTTCAACAACTTCAGAAGGAGGAAGTTGTCTTTTGCCGCCGTGCGATTGGTCATTTTGACGCCGCACTTGATGAGTAACTATGGAAACGGTGTCTCGTTGTTTTTCGGCCCCGTGCGAAGGGAATCGGCAGCCAATCGCGAGCGTGAGGGAAGAGGGGTGACATCACCCCGCCTGGCTTCCCTCCTGCTGAGCTGGGAAACGTTCTCTGTCAGACTCGCCGGCCTACGGATTTGGGCCGGAGAACGGGGGGATGAAAGGACTCAGTGGGAGACTCTCCCAGCCTCCCTGGATGAGACCCTAATGAACGCTGGAGAGACTGGAGGGGTGATTACAGCTGAAGGGCCTGCAGGTGTCCTCCGGGGAACAGACAGATCCTGTACAGCCTTCAGACAGACCACGCATAACACCCTGCCCTTCCCTCATAGTTAACTCGCTGACCCTCTGCTTCAAAGAGCGCGTCGCGTTCGAGATCTCCTGGGCTTAAACGAGCGCTGATTTCTGACGGCTGTGGAGCGGTTACCTGCAGGTCTCGCGCCAGGCGGGTGATGTCACTTCTCTGACGGGGGTTGGTGTTGAACCAGCAGGGGAGACTCTTTCTGAGAGAGACTGATCTAAAACATCTTCTAGCGCAGCGCTCAAGGTGTGAGGTCACAGAGTAGAATGTTCTTCACTGAACATTCCGATGGTGATGTCACAATCACTACTGGTGATTGAAAGCAACAGTTCTACTCTTGCTGTGAGGGTCTTACACCTTTTGTTGGTTAAATCTGTTCCTTCATAGTTAAAACCCTTTTTCCCCAAGTGAGTGTTCTAGAACTTCAATTACCTGCAGGGATTGTTACGTCAGCATTGGAATGTTCAGAAAAGAACATTCTATTCCGGTATTTGTGACCTTAATCTGTGTTAATCTGTGCCATTGAGAGTTTATCTGCGTCCCGGGCACAAAGTCCGTTGATCAATCCGTCATCGATTACAATGCATTTGTTACAACATGGCTGTTTGTCCCCCAACAACTGCCTCTTTAGGCCTCTACAGCGCATTAGGCGGGAGAATCTACCCCTTGTTTGGAGCAGCATACGGCTCGTCTCCCTGGTGCCGCTGATCTCTCCTCATCAGAGAGACAGCGCCCAGAGGGAGGACACACACACGCACTCTCTCACACACACTCTCACACACGCACACACTCTCTCTCACGCATGCACACACACGCACACACACACACACTCTCTCTCTCACACGCCCACACACACGCCCACACGCACACACACACACGCACTCCGTACCTGCCAGGTGGCCCTAATGAGGACGGCAGCGTTTATCAAACAGCACTGATGGATTGTTTAATGTACACACGCAGTAATCTGTGCTAATTGGAGCGCCTGAGTCTGACTCCAGCACAGCGTGCGCTGTCTTCTCCTGAGTGTCTCCCGTGTCTCAGAGCGGAGAGCCCTACCCTTTACTGTACCGCCCGCTTACATAGCACACACACACTCTCTCTGTGTGTAACTCCTGCTTACACCCTGCGCTACGCGCGCATTGCGTTACGTTAATGCCATTTGGGCAGACGCTCTCATCCAGAGCGACGTACAGTTGATTAGACCTAAGCAGGAGACAATCCTCCCCTGGAGCAATGCAGGGTTAAGGGCCTTGCTCAAGGGCCCAGCGGCTGTGCGGATCTTATCGTGGCTACACCGGGGATCGAAACACTGAAATTGTGGGTTCTAGTCATGTACCTTAACCACTACGCTGCAGGCCGTAAGCATTCATAAGGGCTTATGTCAATACCTTGTGTAAGGTAACTTTACACCACGCCACGGTACTCCACACGCCTGTTTGCGGTTATTGATGTCATTTATGAATACTTATGTAGTACTTATGAATGTGCTGTGTAGTGCTTATGAAGGAGTTATTTAGCTCGCATGTATGACCCTTGCAGTAAATTACCTAATTTACTGCTCTCTATCTCTCTCTCTCTCTCTCTCTCTCTCTCTCTCTCTCTCGAGAACAGACGTTCTTTGTATTCGGTTTTCTGAAGGGGAGGGAACATTGGGGGACTTTCCTCGAAGGCTTTTATTTTTTATTTTTGTTTGTTTTTTTTGGTTTCGCGGTCTTGTTCCGGAATGACCGCGTCTGCGGTCCGTTTCGTCCGTTCGCTGTCCTCGACTGTTCCGTTTTCAAAGAGCGGAAAAACTGTTCCGGCATGTTCTGCGCGCCATTTCTGATGTGGAGGCACTTGTGCGCTAAAGCATAAATCATTACATACGGGGGGGGGGGGCGGGGGCGGGGATTAATTAACCACCCGGCTCAGTGTGGTCAGTGCGTCTGGGCCACAGTCAGGAGGAGGATTCAGGATTTCAGGAGGGGGTGTTTTGACGTCTCGGCCGGTGCCCTTGGGGGCCGCTGTGATGGAAGCCCAAACCGGCCCATTGTGTCTGTCATATCGTTTTTTCAAGTGCTTTACGGCAGGGCTGCCCAACCCTGTTCCTGGAGATCTACCGTCCTGTAGGTTTTCACTCCAACCCTAACAATGCTCACCTCATTCAACAGCTAGAGCAGGGCTGCCCAACCCTGTTCCTGGAGATCTACCGTCCTGTAGGTTTTCACTCCAACCCTGACAAAGCACACCTCATTCAACAGCTAGAGCAGGGCTGCCCAACTCTACAATTTGAAAAATGTTTGAAAAAGGTTTGAAAAATGAAAGCCAACAGGGACAGTAGTTCTCCAGCAATAGGGTTCGGCAGGGGTCTCAAACTCCAGTCCTAACAGACTGTCTACAAGGTTTTGATGTTTCCATTCGCAGCCAGTTTAGCCCTTGGAGAGGAGATGAACTCTTAGCTTGGCATTGTCTTAAATGAAACACTTGAGCACTGAAACACACTAAAAGCCAGCAGACACTGCAGCCCTGCTGGATTCCAGTTTGGGAGTGAACAGGGAGCCACCTCGTTTAGTCTGCTTTGTGATACAGACCTGTTTTCTCATAAGAGTCCTCTCCCCACTCCGGCTATCAGCGCAGATGGAGACGATTAATGCCGTATTCATATCTTTGTCCCTCTGATATACTCTGTGCTAATAAAATGCCATCAGCAAAATAATATATTTTTTTTAAATGCTAGCTCAAAAATGGCCTCTTTGAAATATGGAGTTGAGATTGATCGGGCCCGGTTGCTGATAGGATAAGCTGACTGTGACGGTCGAACACTCCAATGCTGATGTCACAATCGCTACTGCTGATCGAGAGCAGTGGAGTTCTAGAACGCTGACTCAGGAAAAAAGAAACAACATTCCAGAAAAGCGGCTCTTCAGAGGGTTAGGGGCCCCCCTGGACCCCATCGTTTCACGGGAAAGGTTACGTCACTCAGCGGGCGGTGTTGGGTTTTCTCCCTCCGGATCCTGAGGAGCGAGCGGCCCTCCCCAGCCCACCGACGCCACTTCCTGCCCCGCTGGCTTTTCCCACGTCCTCCCCTTTGGAAGTGTAAGTTTATCCACACTGAGGCCCCCGCAGTGCTGTAGTGTTTAGCCCCAGGAGTGCTCTAGGGTTCCCCCCCAACGGCCGTTACAGTATTCCTCTATCACGGGCTGTGGTCTCCAGGGAGCGAGAGAGGGAGAGTGAGAGTGAGAGTGAGAGGGTGACAGAGAGAGAGGGTGAGAGAGGGAGAGGGAGAGTGACTGAGAGAGACGGAGAGAGAGAGAGAGAGGGAGAGTGAGAGGGTGAGTGACAGAGAGAGAGGGAGAGTGAGAGACAGAGTGAGAGGGTGAGAGAGAGAGGGAGGGAGAGTGAGAGAGAGGAAGAGAGGGTGAGTGACAGAGAGAGAGAGAGAGAGAGAGAGAGAGAGAGAGAGAGAGAGAGAGAGAGAGAGAGAGAGAGAGAGAGAGAGAGA
>NW_026890539.1:0-1000 GCF_963514075.1 Conger conger
GAGAGAGAGAGAGAGAGAGAGAGAGAGAGAGAGAGAGAGAGAGAGAGAGAGAGAGAGAGAGAGAGAGAGAGAGAGAGAGAGAGAGAGAGAGAGAGAGAGTGTGTGTGTGTGTGTAAGAGAGAGGGAGAGAGGGAGAGAGTGTGTGTGTATGTGTGTGTGTAAGAGAGAGAGTGTGTGTGTGTGTGTGTGTAAGAGAGAGAGAGAGAGAGAGTGTGTGTATATGTGTGTGTAAGAGAGAGAGTGGTGTTTGTGTGTATGTGTGTGTAAGAGAGAGAGTGGTGTTTGTGTGTGTGTGTGTAAGAGAGAGAGAGTGTGTATGTGTGTAAGAGAGAGAGTGGTGTTTGTGTGTGAGTAAGAGAGAGCGAGTGTGTGTGTGTGTGTGTGTGTGTGTGTGTGTGTGTAAGAGAGAGAGTGGTGTGTGTGTGAGTAATTGAGTAGTAAATGAACTCCTAAAAGCCCGCACAGCTGATTGTCGTAATAGGCAGAGACCTCCCAAGCACAGAATCCCTCTTTTCACTCTGGATTGATTTTGCCAGACGACGGTGGCAGAAGGTTTTCACAAGCCGTCAAAGAGTCTCATTTCAGCTCTTCATCAACAGCGCAAACTTCAGCTGGGATCCATCACAGAGGTATTGACACGCCTTCCGTAACACAGTCCTTTTCTCTGCAGGATTGCGGGTGTGTGTGTCTGTGTGTGTGTGTGTTTGTGTGTTTTTGCATGCCTACAATTGTGTGTGTGTGTGTGTCTGAATGCATGTGCACTTATGTGTGTGTGTGTGTGCACCTGTCTGCATGCATGCATGCATGCTGTGTGTGCCTTTGTGCATGCATATGTATGTGTATGTGTATGTTTGTGTGTGTGAGCTTGTGTGCTTGCGCACGTGTGTGTGTGTGGGTGTGTGTGTGTGGTGTGTGTGTGTGTGTGGGTGTGGGTGTGGGTGTGGGTGTGGGTGTGGGTGTGGGTGTGGGTGTGGGTGTGTGTGCACGTGTATGTGTATGT
>NW_026890540.1:0-12389 GCF_963514075.1 Conger conger
AAAAGATAAAAACACAGAACACGGCTGTTTACCGTATGTCGTGAACGACCGGGAAACCGGTAAACACCCCCCCCCCCCCCCCCCGCCCCTCTCGAGCCCCGCTCCTCCGCTGAAACGCACAGGAACAGGGCCGGAGACAGTCGTGGGGTGAGGGCGGTTGAACGCGGGCCGGATCCCCGCGGGGTGTGTCTCTGGCCCCGGGGCCCGGGCAGGGCAGGGCAGAGGGCCCCGCCCGGAGCATCACTGTTATTACCGTGGTAACACCGCCGCCAGCCCTGTTATCACTTTACCCAGGTGTCCTGGCAACACTGCAATTCTGAGGGGTGGGGCTTCCTTATCTTATCCTGGGGAGCTTCCTCTACAACTCTCTCACTCTCTCACTCGCTCGCTCTCTCGCTCTCTCGCTCTCGCTCTCTCTCTCTCTCTCGCTCACTCACTCTCTCACTCTCTCACTCTCTCACTCTCGCTCGCTCACTCGCTCTCTCGCTCTCTCACTCCCCATCCCCCTGCTTATCAAAAGTGATCTTATTTCACACCTCACAACATCCACCTTTCTCCCTGTTCTTAGCCCATCCCTGTTCTTCTCTGTCTCTCTGTCTCTCTCTCCCTCCCTCTCTCCCTCCGTCCCCTGCTCTGTGGGACAATGGGACAGGGGCCCCATGCTGGGGGGGGGGCTTTCATGCATTGTCTGCCCCTGATATCAGTTCCTCTGCCCCCCCCCCCCTTTCTAAACCACAACACAGAAAATCTCTCACCACCCCAACCTCTCAAATTACCCAGCATACCCCTCTCACAGGAGAAACACTCCCCGACGTGCTGTCAGAAAGCCACAAGGTCCTGTCGCGACCAATATAACACACACACACACACACACACACACACACACACACACACACGTGTGGGCTCACACAGGCAGGCACACACACACACACACACACACACACACACACACACACACACACACTCTGGCACACATAATACAGACACATACTCTCTCTCTCTCTCTGCAAAGTTTATATTCATATACTTGTTTCAGAACTTGCCACCAAACTTAGTAAACATGGAAAATACAAAACAAAAGATAAACAATAGAGACTTGTCAAAGGACAAAAACCATGAATGTCATTTCATTTAAATGAGTCTGTAATCAGCATTGTAATGAGAAACTTGACTGTATATGTACAACAGTAAAAACAGAAACCTCAGATATAGCAACAATGCCCTGAGCACAAGCAAACTAAATAAAAACCAGAACAAGAAGCCAAAAAACTGGTGCATCCTGGGAAACCAACACCACCAGCATAAACACAGAAGTTCTCCACGTGAAGACGGCACATTGAGAACAACACACACACACTCTCGGCAACACGGCGACACATGCCCACGCACACACACGCGTATATACGCACTCGCACAGACGCACTCGCACTCGCACTCGCACTCGCACTCGCACTCGCACTCGCACTCGCACACGCACACGCACACGCACACGCACTCGCACTCGCACTCGCACTCGCGCACTCGCACTCGCACTCGCACTCGCACTCGCACTCGCACACGCACACGCACACGCACACTCACTCACACTCACACTCACACTCACACTCACACTCACACACACTCACACACTCACACACTCACACTCACACACTCACACACACACACACACACACACACACACACACACACACGCGTGCGCGCTCCCTGAGTGGGCTCCTCGCGGGGTGGAGCACGGTGACGGGCGATCTCTGACCTGTCTCTCGCGTCTGGCACTCCTGGCCCGGTTGTGACCTGAGGAGTGGAGGCAGGATCTCAATATGAATGAATACTTTGTGTCTCCATGGGGAGGGGTGGGGGCACGGGGAGGAGGAGGAGGAGGAGGAGGAGGAGGAGGCGGGAGGGGAGCGAGATGGGGATGGGGGTCAGGGCAGCTAATAGGCGAAAAACTTTGAACAGCGAGTTAATCACAAACAGCAGGGGCAGCTCCCACAGCCTTAGAACAATGCTGCCCGGACCCCCCCAACACAAACGCACGGCTTCCAGAGAACACTTCATTTCATCTCCCCCCTACCCGCCCCCCACCCTCTCAAAGCCCCCGACCCCCCCCCTCTCAAAGCCCCCGACCCCCCCCTCTCAAAGCCCCCGACCCCCCCACCCTCTCAAAGCCCCGACCCCCCCCCCCCCTCTCAAAGCCCCCCCCCCCCCACACACACAGCCTTATGCTCATCCAGGTCAGCACGGGTCATGCAGATGGAACATATTTTATCTGCCCGCAACAGAAAGAAAATTACAATAAATTAAAACTAAAAACACTAAGTGCAAACCTGCATCCCGCTGGGTATAATTTCAAATGAAATTGTCACTATCTGGTACCGAGGATAACAACAGAATAAAAAGGTTTCTGGCAATATTTATGTAATGTGTGCGCATTTTCATCGAAAAAAAAAAAAAATGTTATGAAAGCCACCTGCATTTTCCATCAGTTCAAAATTTTTAAATGTAATAAAGCAAAAAAAAAAAAAAAAGCCTTCTTGTGTCTCTCTGCGCTGCCAATGAGATCTGACCCAAGTATGACGACGTTTCAATAATATGAAAGTTAACCGATTCCATCACTAACGCGATACGTTCGCAGCGACCATTGTCAATAATAATGACAAAACGCTGGAATGATTACTGGCCATGTTAGCTGTCCTATCTGAATCGTATTTCAGTTTGTACTGTTGACCATTCAACTGCCCGAATGAACAAGAGCAGGACCCATCAGCATTATTCAATAAAACTACACAAAAACCCCAGCATCACTCAGAATGTATACGTATGGCGTTTGTCAATATGCACAAGATCTAATATTGACGGAATCTTCCGCGGAAAAAAAGTGACAACTTATCACCTGCTCTGCACAGTCAGGGAAAAAAAGGCATAAATATTTAGCTAAATATTAGGTATTTAAAAATAGATGTGGCATGGGATTATTCCAGAATAATTTGAATAATTTCCCATTTTTCAATACAAATAAATAGAAAAATAATAATAGAGATGATGATGATTATAATGTCATTAAAGACGTATAGATTAGAGGCACCATGCATTCATTTAACTGAATCACTGGAATACTGACTCTTCAGGGATATCTCTCCCTCTCTCTCTCTGTCAGTCCATCTGTCTATCTCGCTCTCTCTCTCTGTCTATCTCTGTCTCTCTATCTATCTTTCTGTCTCTCTCTCTCCATCACTGTTTCTGTGTCGTCTGTCTCTCTCTCTGTCTCTGTCTCAATTTAATTTGCTTTATTGCCTTTGCGAAACACTCCATTTTGTACGGGGCAAAGCATACGGCATTAAAGAAAACGCACATCTAACACCAAACAACATGGTTACATCAAAGGGTCTGTCTCTGTCTCAATTCAATTCAATGGTGCTTTATTGGCATGACAGAATAGGCATTTGTATTGCCAAAGCATACTCAATAATAAAATTATATACAATAAACAATAATATATACAAATGAACACAAGTCATGAACCAAATATGAACAACATGGAATATATAACAAATATAACTATACAATGATAACTGTAAAAGATGTAAAATAGACAAATTAACTATTACTTACAATTGTAAGAATAGAACTGTGTGTGTGTGTGTGCGTGCGTGAGTGTGCGTGCGTGCATGCGTGTGTGTGTGTGTGTGTGTGTGTGTGTGTGCGCGTGTGTCATAACATAATAATAATAATAACAACAACATAATATATAACTATTACATAACTATAAGAATACAAGCCATGTAAGGTTTAACAACAATGAATATTACAGTTATTTACATATATAAAGATAGATATAAATGTGAATTGTTGTAGATCAGATTGTTTCACTGTCTCTCAGGCTATGGCAATCTGTCACATATTTTGCTGCAATTGCTGCTGTTTGTCCCTCTCCCATTACATTACATTACATTACATTACATTACCTCTCTCAATATCATTTGGATTTCTTCTATGGGGGGGTAATTGGGAGAAGTTTGGAATTTTAGATTCAAATTTTTTCCTAAATAAATTTGTCTGAGGTTTTTATATTCGTCACAATGAAGGAGAAAGTGCACCTCTGTCTGGACCTCACCTGTCAAACAGTGTTCTCAATCTCGGTCCTTCAGCCCCGGTGCAACGTAGAACCCAACAAAGAGAACCCGCTAGAACCCAACAAAGGGAATGAACATGAGAATGAAGGGAGGAGTGCAGAGATAAAGGGATGCGCTCTGGCTGTTTTTCCCCGTCAGACTCTGGGTACCACGCCGGAATGGGCCGGGCCTGCTCAGGACTCGGGACAGAAGGCCTGGGGGTACCCTCCAACACAAAGAGACGGAACCAGTCCATCACCCCCTCTCCCTTCTCTCTCTCTCTCTCTCTCTCTCCCCCTTTTTCTGCAGCAAGGCACTCGCTCACCTATTTCTAGACGTGCTGGGGGCAGGGGGCGGGGGGCGGGGGGGGAGGGGAGAGGGGAGAGGGGGTTGGAGGAAGATAAAAAGCCACAGCGTTGTCAGGAAGGGCAATCACATCGGGTCTGAAATATTCACCACTGACTCGGAAAATGCGATGGTACAGCTGTGACAGCCCCCCCCCCCCCGGCCCCCCCCGCCCCTCTCACCACCGGGACAGCAACATCACAGCCAGGCTGAATATGTATAACCCAGAAAAATTATTGATTTTTCATTTGGCAAGCGAGAGGAAGACGAGGACAGAAGAATGGCATAACCTGAAACTGTCACAGCCTCTCTGCTCAGCGCCCGTCTCTGACCGCCAAGACCGCAAACACACACACCTACGACCGCCATGACCGCAAACACACACACCTACGACTGCAATGACCGCAAACACACACACCTCTAACCACCATGACTGCAAACACACACACCTACGACCGCACTGACCGCAAACACACACCTCTAACCGCCATGACCGCAAACACACACCTCTAACCGCCATGACCGCAAACACACACCTCTAACCGCCATGACCGCAAACACACACCTCTAACCACCATGACTGCAAACACACACACCTACGACCGCCAAGACCGCAAACACACACCTCTAACCACCATGACCGCAAACACACACCTCTAACCACCATGACCGCAAACACACACCTCTAACCGCCATGACCGCAAACACACACCTCTAACCGCCATGACCGCAAACACACACACCTACGACCGCCAAGACCGCAAACACACACACCTACGACCACCATGACCGCAAACACACACACCTACGACCACCATGACCGCAAACACACACCTCTAACCACCATGACCGCAAACACACACACCTACGACCGCACTGACCGCAAACACACACCTCTAACCGCCATGACCGCAAACACACACCTCTAACCGCCATGACCGCAAACACACACACCTACGACCACCATGACCGCAAACACACACACCTACGACCGCCATGACCGCAAACACACACACCTACGACCGCCATTACCACAAACACACACACCTATGACCACCAAGACCACAAACACACACACCTATGACCACCAAGACCACAAACACACACACCTATGACCGCCAAGACCACAAACACACACACCTATGACCACCAAGACCACAAACACACACATCTACAACCGCAAACACACTCACCTCTAACCACAAACACACTCACCTCTAACCACCATGACCACAAACACACACATCTACGACCGCAATGACCGCAAACGCACACATCTCTAACACGCACACAGACACACACATGCACACACACTCACACCCGCATGAATGTATGAGTAATGTCACTCGGGGTTTAGTTAAAACACAAGAGGCCAAGCCTGTTTACGCACACACACAGCCTATGGTACTCTTACTAAACATATACACGCAACACATTTTCTTCTGATTTATTTATCCTTTTTACCATTTACTATTTACGCACGCACATGCACACATAAATAATTGGCCAAACTCCAGCCGAATCAGAGCATTTGAATCTTTCTCTCTTAAAACAAGAAAAGAAAAATCAATATGATTACTTCAATCACACTATTTAAAGAATGCTCTGTTTTTACCACACGATTTATCTTTCCATCAATACACCACTGCAAAGGACTCCTTTAATCTCCACACTGTATGTAGAGCCTGTTCCGGTTTCTGAAGCCCCCCTCTTCCGTAACGGGAGTGTGTGTGTGGGCACCATTAACAGGTACTTATCTGTGTGCGTCTCTCTTTAGACGCCACAGGCTGGTACAGTGGGGTGGGCTGAAAGAGGCCTGGGTCTGTCGATCTATCGACCACACCATCTGCATATCTCTGCACTACATCTCTCCACCGGTGGATCAGTCTGGGGAGGTAATAGCTCGGAAAATCAATGTGTCGGTGGGAGGAGGGGGGAGGGGGGGGTGGTGCACGTGGGACGTACACCTTAGTGTGGGATTGGGAACGGGAATCTGGGAACGGGAATCTGGGAACGGGAATCTGGGAACGGGAATCTGGGTGGGAACGGGGATCTGGGACCGGGGATCTGGGACCGGGGATCTGGGAACGGGAATCTGGGTGGGAATGGGGATCTGGGAACGGGAATCTGGGAACGGGAATCTGGGAACGGGAATCTGGGTGGGAATGGGGATCTGGGAACAGGGATTTGGGAACAGGGATTTGGGAACAAGGGTTCACCACACCAGATCCTTCCTGTTCTGTCCCAGAATGCTGAGCTCCTAGACTTCAGACCACGGCCGTTTGGACAGGCGTCCGTGATCACACCGGGGTGCGAGAGGAATGATGGACAGGCTCCGGCTATGGAGCGTCGAAGGAGAAGTGAGTTTCTGAGGAAAACACGTCAAATAACCCCTGAAAATGGCACACAGGTCAGCCACTGCTGACTGAAATGAAATAATGGGTACAGGGGGTTTGTTCTCTCTCATATCAGGATTGGATTTTAATAAAAATCAAACACGGAGAGCTCTCCTAATCTATCCCTCTCCCTCTCTCCCTCCGCGAACCCCTCCTCTATTACTTTCACATGAAATATGAAAAGGCCATATCCTCCCTGTGTTTTTGTAGCGAGGCATATTGCCATCCTGTTGTCATTTAGAGGAAATAATCGGCAAAACCTTCCTTTCATTTTCCAGTTCAAATAAGCATGGAGAATTAGCGGGCGGCGTGGCGGGGGGAACAGAGACGCTAGGAAGGCGGCGTTCTGACGATCGCTCAGCCACCACGCTTGACATTTCTCCTTAATGGGAAAATGGCCGCCTTTCTCTGTCTTTTCTCCCCAACCTCTTTTGTTATGAGACATGTTGGCACTTTGATATGAAAAACCTTTCCCCCCTCGTTCCGTGGGGGCAGAGATGGGGGGGGGGGGGTGTAATGAGCACACAGAATAATATTGGCAGCTATAAGAGCAACCCTGTCTCTCCCCCCCCTCCCCCCCCCAAAACAGGAATAAATTATTTTGATTGATTGTCATAAAAATGATTGACCCCACCCACACGAAAGATTGAAGATGCAGAGATTTAAAGTTGACCAGCCCCCCTCGACTCCTGATTGTACGGACAGGTGAGTAAAGCTGCAGGCTAACGTTCGGCAAGCAGCCGGGAATCGTGGGACTGATTTAAAATCAGCATGAGAAAAAACAACAACCCCAAACTATCCTTGACTACAGCGAACACAGGAGAAGTCCACACATTCCCTGCACCACAACAGACCCCGTTCAGCTTTTCAACAGCACAGGTACAGACGCGGGCACAGACGCGGGCACAGACACGGGCACAGACACGGGCACAGACACGGGCACAGACACAGGTACAGACGCGCTGTAAACCAGTGTTCCTCATCTTGCTGTAGTTTGGTAGTCAGAGCACATTTCCTACTGATGCTGCAGAACACCCTCTGTTTCAAACATCCGCCTATTCTCCTGTTCAAAAGATACGTCGACATAAAACTTCTGCATTACACTTCCAAAGACACTTCCGTAAAACACTGACAAACAATTTACTCAAAGGACGGCAAATTATTCACACAATTTACTCCTGGAATTTCAAGGTTATGGAATTAACCTGCCAAATTCTTATCCTGACGGGCGTTTTAGTGACTGCAGAAACATGGAAGCAGTGAGAAGGGCAACTAGCAGGTGCACTGCGGATTCCACACAGGCACCTGTTTGGACAGCCCTCTGGGGTCCTTGCATCTTCTTTAAACACTGCCTGCAGCAAGACCCACAGTGGACAGGCACGTGCTTGGTAACTACATCCAAGGTCCTTTTCTTTTTTTAAACACACTGGACATAGCTCGGTGAAAAGAAACACAGATACATCTGAACTGCGGACACTGTAAATGAGTGACGCAGTGAAGGTTGTTAAAAATGTTAAAAATATAATGAGCTTGAAAAAAGCACAACTGCTGCCATTATGTGTGTACAATATTTTTGTCGACCTGAGGATCGACGTAGTTACAAAGGAGCTTCTCATTATACGATATGTGCCCTGCAAAAGTCAGGCATCCTGGATGGACAAAAAGCGTATTAAAAGGGGTCCAAGTTCCACAATTAGCAACAGCGTTTTATTATTCAGAGACTCTTTTAATCCTAAACTCCCCGCATGACTTCTCCACACAGCTACGCGTTCACCTTAAAGCGGTGAACCCACAGGAGCGTGTGGTGAGGAGGGCCAGGAGGCAGAACAGCATGTTATCCACCGGCCCCCCCCCCCAGGTATCAGCCTGATCTCAGCACTGGATCCAGCCAAGGCCTTTATCAGCCCACGCTAATCTCAATCTAATCACTTTACCAATTTGCTGTGTGGATGGAGGCTCAGAGCAGGGGCGAGGGAGGGGGGAGAAAAGCGTTCTTTGAGGAGAGATAATCTTGTCAATTTGGGATGAATTCTGCATCCACCCTTCCCCCCCGGATCCTCGATCTCTACCCTCCCTCGTTTTGGCCCCTCCTCCTGCAGGCTGGAGTAACACACACAATGGCTCCACCCCTCGTCTGTCTGACTCCGCCCCTCGTCTGTCTGACTCCGCCCCTCGTCTGTCTGACTCCTCCCCTTGTCTGCCTGACTCCTCCCCTCGTCTGTCTGACTCCTCCCCTTGTCTGTCTGACTCCTCCCCTTGTCTGTCTGACTCCTCCCCTCGTCTGTCTGACTCCGCCCCTTGTCTGACTCCACCCCTTGTCTGACTGCTGATGCACTGCTCCATTCAGCCACACCGGCAAGGGGGGGTGGGGGGGGGGGGTCACACGTCAAGTGAACACACTTAATTTCTTTTCCGTTTTCTGTTCAACACCATTCAGGCTTTTAAGCGCTGCCAGACAGGCAGTGATGAGGGATTTCATTCTTAGCCCAGGCCTGAAATATCCGCACTTTACGGCAGTTTATGTTTGTAATTCCCTCTCTCTCCCTCTCTCTCTCCCTCTCTCTCTCTCTCTCTCTCTCTCTCTCTCGTGTCTATCTGTCCTTTTAACCGCCCCCCCCCCCCCCCCTTCCCCCCAGCCCCCAAAATGAGGACACGGCTTCCAAGAGATTTCAATTTGACGTTCCCTAAACACACACGGAATCGGGCGTCACGATGTTGTCACGGGCGTGAGAGAGCGGGGGGATTAAGCTGTATCCGTGCGGCTCCCCTTCCGCACGCTCACGTCACTATCGGAGCCGTGATAAATGTACACGTTTCTAACGAGCCCTCGCCGGCACACACGCCGCTCCCCTGGGGACCGTGAGTAAGGATCGCAGTCGCAGAACTCTACCCGTGTTGGTTTTCTTTGGCCCGCCGCGGCGGAGAGATTAGCGCGCCGTGAGCGGGACAGGGAACAGCTGCCCCCGCCACAACCCGACGCCACCCGCGCCCCCCGTTCTGTCAGAGAGCCGTGTAGCGTTCACTCCCGCACACCTGACCCCCCGACCCCCCGGGCCTCCCTGCTGTACATCACTCAGCAGGGGATCCGTCAGCCTCCAGACCCAACCCAGCGCCAGACGCTCTGCGCCAAATACCCAGCAGCCACTTCTCCACTGCCGGCCCAGCCGGCCTGGGCCTAGAGCAGGGCTGCCCAACCCTGTTCCTGGAGATCTACCGTCCTGTAGGTCTTCACTCCAACCCTAACAAAGCCACACCTCATTCAACAGCTAGAGCAGGGCTGCCCAACCCTGTTCCTGGAGATCTACCGTCCTGTAGGTCTTCACTCCAACCCTAACAAAGCACACCTCATTCAACAGCTAGAGCAGGGCTGCCCAACCCTGTTCCTGGAGATCTACCGTCCTGTAGGTTTTCACTCCAACCCTAACAAAGCGCACCTCACTCAACAGCTAGAGCAGGGCTGCCCAACCCGGTTCCCGGAGATCGACCTTCCTGGTTACGGTGGTTTCTGTGGGGCAGGTCAAGGGCGTGGAGCGGGTTTGGGGGATGGCATCAGCTGCGTTAGTGGGGCCGGTGGGTTTGAGCTGACTCGGTGGAAGGGCAGGGAAGCGAGGGGGGTCAGGCAGGGGGACACTCGGATCTCTGGATTCACTCAGGCACCGCGACGGCCTCAGCAGCCCTGTCGGAGGGCGAAAGTTGGGAGAATGTGGAGAGAAAAGATGTGACCACAGACGCAGACTAGGGACTGTGCACGTCACCGAAGGCACCGTGGACGCATGCGGACGGTGTGGTTTGCGACCGTCATCGTCGTGTGACTCCATTATCATCGCGTCTGCTCTCTTTGGCTAATCTGCGGCTTCTTGCGATTCCTCCCGGCTCACCCAGGGAGACATAACAGCTACATTTACCAGTTAGCTCGTGCCATTAAGCCACAGTACCCATGAATGTGAAAAAAGGGGTCGCCAAGTCCAAAAGTACATCCCCTGTTGGGCTCACCCCCTTTTTGGCCCTGGCTCTCACCCCCTCTCTCCTGCAGCTGGCCCTGACTCTAACCCCCTCTCCTCCTGCAGCTGGCCCTGACTCTAACCCCCTCTCTCCTGCAGCTGGCCCTGACTCTAACCCCCTCTCCTCCTGCAGCTGGCCCTGACTCTAACCCCCTCTCCTGCAGCTGGCCCTGACTCTAACCCCCTCTCTCCTGCAGCTGGCCCTGACTCTAACCCCCTCTCTCCTGCAGCTGGCCCTGACTCTAACCCCCTCTCTCCTGCAGCTGGTCCTGACTCTAACCCCCTCTCTCCTGCAGCTGGCCCTGACTCTAACCCCCTCTCTCCTGCAGCTGGCCCTGACTCTCACCCCCTCTCCTCCTGCAGCTGGCCCTGACTCTAACCCCCTCTCTCCTGCAGCTGGCCCTGACTCTAACCCCCTCTCTCCTGCAGCTGGCCCTGACTCTAACCCCCTCTCTCCTGCAGCTGGCCCTGGCTCTCACCCCCTCTCTCCTGCAGCTGGCCCTGACTCTAACCCCCTCTCTCCTGCAGCTGGCCCTGACTCTAACCCCCTCTCTCCTGCAGCTGGCCCTGGCTCTCACCCCCTCTCTCCTGCAGCTGGCCCTGACTCTAACCCCCTCTCTCCTGCAGCTGGCCCTGACTCTAACCCCCTCTCTCCTGCAGCTGGCCCTGGCTCTCACCCTCGCCCGCCTCTCTGGTCCGCCAGGCTCCCAGGAGTGCCTGTGATAAGAATTCATTCCTCCCAATTATGTGCTCCTGTGTCCACGGCCCAGTTCATCAGTGCAGTGCAGCCAAGTCAATGAAAGGGGCCTGTAATGAAGTGATCAGATGCAGCCAGACTCCCAGGGCCTGACGTCAGCTCAGTCCCCCAGCAACAGGCTCTGGCGGGCGGGCACGGGCGGTGGGGGTGGGGGTGGAGATGGAGGTGGGGGTGGGGGTGGAGATGGAGATGGAGATGGAGATGGAGGTGGGGGTGGGGGTGGGGGTGGAGATGGAGATGGAGATGGAGACGGAGACGGAGGTGGAGGTGGAGGTGGAGGTAGGGGTGGAGATGGAGATGGAGGTGGGGGTGGAGATGGAGATGGAGGTGGGGTGGGTGGAGATGGAGGTGGAGATGGAGACGGAGGTGGAGATGGAGGTGGGGGTGGAGATGGGGGTGGAGGTGGTGACGGAGATGGGGGTGGAGGTGGGGGTGGAGATGGGGGTGGAGGTGGAGGTAGAGATGGAGGTGGGGGTG
Organism: Conger conger; assembly: GCF_963514075.1. Classification (NCBI taxonomy): domain Eukaryota; kingdom Metazoa; phylum Chordata; class Actinopteri; order Anguilliformes; family Congridae; genus Conger; species Conger conger. Next base: position 12,086 of record NW_026890540.1, read on the forward strand.
GAGATGGGGGTGGAGGTGGAGATGGGGGTGGGGGTGGCGGTGGAGATGGGGGTGGAGGTGGAGACGGAGGTGGAGATGGGGGTGGAGGTGGAGGTGGGGGTGGAGACGGAGGTGGAGACGGAGGTGGAGATGGGGGTGGAGATGGAGGTGGAGATGGAGACGGAGGTGGAGATGGAGGTGGGGGTGGAGACGGAGGTGGGGGTGGAGATGGGGGTGGAGATGGGGGTGGAGGTGGAGGTAGAGATGGAGGTGGGGGTGGAGATGGGGGTGGAGGTGGAGATGGGGGTGGGGGTGGCGGTGGAGA
>NW_026890541.1:0-2500 GCF_963514075.1 Conger conger
CTCTCACACACACACACTCTCACACACACACACTCTCACACACACACACACACACACTCTCACACACACACACTCTCACACACACACACTCTCACACACACACACTCTCACACACACACACACTCTCACTCACACACACACACAATATATACACTCACTCACACACTCACACACACTCACTCACACACACACACACTATATACACACACACACACACACACTCTCACACACACACACTCTCACACACACACACACTCTCACTCACACACACACACACACACACACACACACACACACACACTCACACTCACACACACACACACTCTCACACACACACACACACACACACGCACACACACTCTCTGACACACGCACACACACTCACACACACACACACGGTGATAAATTGTGTTGTTGAGTGGTGTTCTCCTGGTGATAGATGTGCTGGTCGAGTTCATTTTTCTCTCTGATTATTAATGCTCTGCTTCCTCCTCACTGGGGTTTGGACGTTACATTAGCATCTGTTCCACACTGCCATCTCTAATGAAGCCTCTTCTGCTCTCCATGCACTGAACTTCTTACACGAGTGAGTGAGTGAGTGAGTGAGTGAGTGAGTGAGTGAGTGAGTGAGTGAGTGAGTGAGTGAGTGAGTGAGTGAGTGAGTGAGTGAGTGAGTGAGTGAGTGAGTGAGTGAGTGAGTGAGTGAGTGAGTGAGTGAGTGAGTGAGTGAGTGAGTGAGTGAGTGAGTGAGTGAGTGAGTGAGTGAGTGAGTGAGTGAGTGAGTGAGTGAGTGAGTGAGTGAGTGAGTGAGTGAGTGAGTGAGTGAGTGAGTGTTCTCTCTGATGTCTCATATAGTGTAGTCCACTCTGCCCTCACAGACATGTGCTGGACCACAAACCTCGTTTCTGTTAGATCAGTGTGTTCTTGCTCTAAGCCAGGGGTCGGCAACCCTGGTCCTGGAGAGCCGCAGGGTGTACTGGCTTTCGTCTCCACCTTAAAATAAGCAGCCGATTCAGACCCAAGAAACCAGGTGAGGTGAGTTAACTGTGTAATCAACGGCTTTCATTGATCAATTAATGCCAAGTAACAACGAAAGCCAGCACACCCTGCGGCTCTCCGGGACCAGGGTTGCCGACCCCTGCTCTAAGCAGTTCCACTGATATTACTAACCTTAATAACAGTTTAATTTTATTCAATTTAAACCTCACCAAACCGGTGTAAATCTGGCAGTTAAAATGATAAACTCGATTTTCAGTGAGCGATTTTTTTTGAGCGAACCTCTCCAAAACGTGAAGAAAAATGGTGTGATGATGAATGTGAGTCTATTTGGAAAAAAACGGAGACAATTTAAAAACATAATCAGCTACAAAACCCTGATATACGCCTCATGTATTGTGAAATTCTTTGTATTAGGCAGGTTTCCCTTTCAAAGATTTCTCATTAAAATTCAGAAAAGGGCATTATATTCTATTGACCATCTAAAAACAAGTTCAACAAACTCCTTACATGGCAGTCCAGCCCCAAGAGCTCAGGCCAGACAAGCATCCCCTCAGTCAGCTGGTTCTGGACCTTTCTACAATAACATTAACACTCACCAACACAAACCCGCTTCGGTTCAGCGCTGCTTCACAGCTGCCCATTAGAGTCAACCCGATTATAAAACACATCAAAACCCTCCTGTCTGGACCTCTGGACCACTGGAACAAAGAAACACAGTCCCAACACACTGAAACGCTCTCTAAGTATGTACTGAGGGGATTAGATGTTTCCAATTCACATTTAACTTCATTTAAAACACTTTTGTCCTGTTTTTCATTTTTTCTCCCATTTTAGAACATAAAAATAAAATGAGCTCACTCAGTCATTATATGAAAGTATTACATTAATGGCAGACGCTCTTATCCAGAACGACATACAGTTGATTAGACTAAGCAGGAGACAATCCTCCCCTTGTTCAAGGGCCCAACCGCTGTGCGCTTCTTATTGTGGCTACACTGGGGATCGAACCACCTACCTTGTCCCAGTCACTTACCTTAACCACTACACTACAGGGTCATGTACCTTAACCACTACACTACAGGGTCATGTACCTTAACCACTACACTACAGGGTCATGTACCTTAACCACTACACTACAGGGTCATGTACCTTAACCACAACACTACAGTCATGTACCTTAACCACTACACTACAGTCATGTACCTTAACCACTACACTACAGGGTCATGTACCTTAACCACTACACTACAGGGTCATGTACCTTAACCACTACACTACAGGGTCATGTACCTTAACCACTACACTACAGTCATGTACCTTAACCACTACACTACAGGGTCATGTACCTTAACCACTACACTACAGTCATGTACCTTAACCACTACACTACAGTCATGTACCTTAACCACTACACTACAGGGTCATGTACCTTAACCACTACACTACAGGGTCATGTACCTTAACCACTACACTACAGTCATGTACCTTAACCACTACACTA
>NW_026890541.1:10000-13724 GCF_963514075.1 Conger conger
ATCACTTGCTTGTCACGTTTCAGCAGTGTTTAAACATTTAAAGCTCCCTATAATTTGGCCCTGAACCGACACATCTACACGCAATAAAGTTCTGAGACGAGGGAGAAATAAATCCCTGTTCGCTGTTCCTCCTAATGACTGACGCTTGTGTTACCCGTGTTACCTGGTGGCTTCAGATCCAACCCAGTACCTTTTCCTGCAGAACGAATATTACGTTCTAACAGGTAAACTTTGCTGCAGTTTGAAAACAGAATGTCCACTCGGGGTGGTAATGTAAGGAAGGTGACATTGCGAGCGTTTTAAAATCCTCCTGAATGTCTCATAGACGAGCATCATGTGGTGGCTGTGGGAATTTAACCGCAGAAATAAATATATTGATAAATAGACATAAATACATGAATGCTGAAAAGAGGTCGCAATTTCTCCCGCAAGGGGGAGAAGCAGACGTGCCAACCACTAGATTAAAAACCACCGCTCTAAACCAGTCCATCTCTCTCTCACTCTCTCTCTCTCTCATTCTCTCTCACTCTCTCTCACTCTCACTCTCTCGCTCTCTCGCTCTCGCTCTCACTCCCGCTCTCTCTCTCTCTCTTTCTCTCTCTCTCCCTCTCCCTCTCTCACACACACGCACACACACTCTCACAGTGCAACTTCCCCAATAAACCACAAACACAAGATTAGAAACAGAAGCATTTATTACAAGCACACTAATCCCCTGAATCGTCCCTTCATTTGGTTTAATCTAAACACACACGCAATTCTAAAGAGAGAGGCAACATTTCCCCCAGTTAAAGTCTAATCGGCGCCCCCTAGCGGTCGTTTGGTTTCCACGCTGCAGCGAGGCGTACGTGCGGGAGTGTGATCTTCGGTCTGTGGAATAGAGTTGTGTATCTGCCCTGAGGCTGGGCAGCACGTATCCAGGGCTTTTCTAACTGAATTCTCAGAAGTGAGCTTCACTGTCTCTGATACAATGTAGTTTTCTCCGTCTTAAGGTTTGTGTTTCCGCTCGCTCCGTACCCATAGCGGTTTCCGTTGACTTTTTTTTAATATACAGTTTTATTATTGAGTTACGAGTGGCTGGGCATGTGAGGTTTTTCAGGTTCCTGGAGTTTGGGCGAGCGGTCCGTAAAGCACGAGGAGCTTCCTGGGGGAGCGGTCTGTAAAGCACGAGGAGCTTCCTGGGGGAGCGGTCTGTAAAGCACGAGGAGCTTCCTGGGGAGCGGTCTGTAAAGCACGAGGAGCTTCCTGGGGGAGCGGTCTGTAAAGCACGAGGAGCGTCCTGGGGGAGCGGTCTGTAAAGCACGAGGAGCTTCCTGGGGGAGCGGTCTGTAAAGCACGAGGAGCTTCCTGGGGGAGCGGTCTGTAAAGCACGAGGAGCGTCCTGGGCGAGCGGTCTGTAAAGCACGAGGAGCTTCCTGGGGGAGCGGTCTGTAAAGCACGAGGAGCTTCCTGGGGGAGCGGTCTGTAAAGCACGAGGAGCGTCCTGGGGGAGCGGTCCGTAAAGCACGAGGAGCGTCCTGGGGGAGCGGTCTGTAAAGCACGAGGAGCGTCCTGGGGGAGCGGTCTGTAAAGCACGAGGAGCGTCCTGGGGGAGCGGTCCGTAAAGCACGAGGAGCGTCCTGGGGGAGCGGTCCGTAAAGCACGAGGAGCGTCCTGGGGGAGCGGTCTGTAAAGCACGAGGAGCGTCCTGGGGGAGGACGGGATGTCGTCGCTGGCTTGGCTGGAGCGTATCTGGGCAGCGACCGCATCATCGACGTCGTTTTGCTTCTAATCGTTTGCGTCGGTGTTTACGTTGGATGGCGGGCGGACGGGCTCCCAGGTTACGCCGAGTCTGATGCGATCTGCAGGGTGCCACTGCCCTCGCCAGTTTGTCACGCTCAGAGATGTCTAATCTACGTTTGGTGGCTTCTCAAAGTGGATTTATTCATTAAAAGGGCACAGATGACCCACCCCCCCCCCCCCCCCCCCACAAACTCACATACACACACACACACGCACGCACACGCACACACTAGTTGTGCTACTCGTTAACTTTTTCCATGACAAAAGTTTTCCATTAGCGCTCCAATTCTCCCCGGATCACTAAAAACTGTCAGTTGTGTAGAAATCCTCGGCTGTGCTGAAGATCTGGAGTGAGCAGGAGAAGGCAGCATGTACATTAGTGCTAATACAGACACGGCTGCCCTGCTGTGTGCTGCTGGGGGCGCCCAGCCGCCATTGTTACTGCCGCCTGGTGCGATTCGGCTTCATTTCTGCCACGTTTCACAAACGTTTCACAAACGTTTCACAAACGTTTCACAAACGTGACTCGGCAGAAAGGGTTAAACCTGGTGCCTCATATTTGGGGTGGAAGTGCTCCCTAAATTCCTGGAATGAGCTGTTAATGGAGAACAGCACAGCTGCTCTGTGGCCCCACAGCTACTGATCTGGGGAGTTTAAAATGGCTGACGTCACTGGGGCAGTTTAAAATGGATGACGTCACTGGGGCAGTTTAAAATGGATGACGTCACAGGGGAGTTTAAAATGGCTGACACGTTTAGCCCTGGTCCAGTTTCCCTCCTGAGCTCTTACTCGCACTCACGTCATTTTCCTGGGTTCTGGGGTTTTGGGGTTTTACCACGCTTATCTGTGTGTGTGTGCGCGTGAGTGTGTGAGTGTCTGAGTGTGTGAGAGTGTGTGAGAGTGTGTGAGAGTGTGAGAGTGTGTGAGTGTGTGTGTGTGAGTGTGTGTGAGAGTGTGTGAGAGTGTGTGAGAGTGTGAGAGTGTGTGAGTGTGTGTGTGTGAGTGTGTGTGAGAGTGTGTGAGGGTGTGTGCGTGTGAGTGTGTGAGGGTGAGTGAATGTGCGAGTGAGTGTGCAAGTGAGTGTGCGAGTGTGTGTGCAAGTGAGTGTGCGAGTGAGTGTGCAAGTGAGTGTGCAAGTGAATGTGCAAGTGAATGTGCGAGTGAGTGTGCAAGTGAGTGTGCGAGTGTGTGTGCAAGTGAGTGTGCGAGTGAGTGTGCAAGTGTGTGTGCAAGTGAGTGTGCGAGTGAGTGTGCAAGTGAGTGTGCAAGTGAATGTGCGAGTGAGTGTGCAAGTGAGTGTGCGAGTGTGTGTGCAAGTGAGTGTGCGAGTGAGTGTGCAAGTGAGTGTGTGAGGGTGAGTGAGTGTGCGAGTGAGTGTGTGAGTGTGTGTGTGTAGTGTGAATGTGTCTGTCTGTGTGTGTGAGTGTGTGGGGGTGTGTGTGTGTGAGGCTGTGTATATGTGTGTGTGTGTGTGTGTGAGTATGTGCTTGTGAGGGTGTATGTGAGTGTGTGAGGGTGTGTGTGTGTGTAGTGTGAGCATATGAGGGCGGGTGAGTGTGTGAGGGTGTGTGAGGGTGTGTGTGGGTGTGTGTGTGTGCGGTGTGAGCATGTGAGGGCGGGTGTGTGAGGGTGTGTGCATGTGAGGGTGGGTGTTTTCCTTTAGTCGTCCCACAGTGGCACAAACACATTGAAACAATGAAGTCCATGCGTTTTCTGACTCACACGTTTGGGCGGAAAAGTCGAGAGGCCTACCGTTCTGCGCTGGTCCTGTGAGATTCATGAGAAAGGGCTGCTCTGTTCTCCACACCTCTCCTGCAGGACGACCCGCTTCACGAAAACGCTTTCAAAGTGTTTAACTGTGCGTGCGTGAACTGTTACTGTTTACAAAGTTATTACGCTTTTCGGTGCTGAGAAGGAACCAGGCCAAGCGTGTTTCCCTCAT
>NW_026890543.1:5000-10000 GCF_963514075.1 Conger conger
CCCTGGTTTCTCTGTGTCTCAGGCTCCGCCCTGCCGGGACTAATGGAGACGAATGAGCGCCTGGCTCCTCCCACTGTCGCAGATCCGGCCTGTTAATTAACTCTGCCCCTTAACGAGTCACGTCCTCTGCGCCCCGCCATCGATTTACTCTTTTTATTTATTTATTTATTTGTTTGTTTGTTCTATCTTTAATTGTTACCGTTCGTTACGCAGGGTGACTTACCCAGCATGCCTCTGGGCATGATCGATCTGTTCTGCGCGTATGCAGCCGGGGGGGATGAGGACGTTACGGTCTTGCGCTAAACCTGTTGCTATTTAGACCTGAGATTCGAACTTGCAACCGCACCCCTTCTTCACTGGTCCCGTAGCTGATGTTACCTGCACTCCCCCTCAAAGAACCTTGTGGAATACCTGAATGAATGTGTATTGAGGCAAAGCCTGGATTCAAACCAGCAACCGCTCCCCTTCTTTACTTCTTTACCCCTTGTTCTGTTGCCCTCAGCCCCCTCTACCTCAAACCTTGTGAAATACCTGAATGGATGTGTATGGAAGCAATGCCAGGATCCAGACCTCAAACCCTCCTTCTCCACTGGCCTACTGCACCATGTCACCCTCCTTCTCCACTGGCCTACTGCACCATGTTACTCTCCTTCTCCACTGGTCTACTGCACCATGTTACTCTCCTTCTCCACTGGCCTACTGCACCATGTTACTCCCCTTCTCCACTGGTCTACTGCACCATGTTACTCCCCTTCTCCACTGGTCTACCGCACCATGTTACCCTCCTTCTCCACTGGCCTACTGCACCATGTTACCCTCCTTCTCCACTGGCCTACTGCACCATGTTCCCTCCTTCTCCACTGGCCTACTGCACCATGTTACTCCCCTTCTCCACTGGCCTACTGCACCATGTCACCCTCCTTCTCCACTGGTCTACTGCACCATGTTCCCTCCTTCTCCACTGGCCTACTGCACCATGTTACTCCCCTTCTCCACTGGCCTACTGCACCATGTTACTCCCCTTCTCCACTGGCCTACTGCACCATGTTACTCCCCTTCTCCACTGGCCTACTGCACCATGTTACCCTCCTTCTCCACTGGTCTACTGCACCATGTTACTCCCCTTCTCCACTGGCCTACTGCACCATGTTACTCCCCTTGTCCACTGGCCTACTGCACCATGTTACTCCCCTTCTCCACTGGCCTACTGAACCATGTTACCCTCCTTCTCCACTGGCCTACTGCACCATGTTACTCCCCTTCTCCACTGGCCTACTGCACCATGTTACTCTCCTTCTCCACTGGTCTACTGCACCATGTCACCCTCCTTCTCCACTGGCCTACTGCACCATGTTACCCTCCTTCTCCACTGGCCCACCGCACCATGTCACCCTCCCCTGCAGAGTAAACCCACAGCTCCTCCTGGGGACGCGCCTCTCGGGATCACACGGGAGGCGAAGCTGTTGAAAGACGAGCCGGGGGGGGGGGGGGGGGAGGGTTTAATCTTTCGAGTGGAGCCAGACCAATTAAAGCTCTCCAGAAGAGGCGTCTCGGTGAAAGACAGCACAGGGAGGGGTGCCCAGGCACATGAAAGGGCGTGGGAGTGGACCCGGCCCGGGCGAACGCGTGGCCCACGCCGACCGCCCCTCTCGTTCCCCCGCCGAGGCACAGCCTTGGCCGCGGACCCCGAGCCAGGGAAACCACGCATCCCAGTTCAAAGCCACCTCGTTGGCTTCTTAATTCAGAGATTATATCATCATTACCAATGTTTTTTGGCTAATTAGCCATTTGATGAATTATTCACATGATCTGAAGGAAAAAAGAGGCTTTGATGTTTTCTGTGCCTTGTTTTTTTTTTTTTTTTCGTTCGTTCGCTGGGTTGGGAGCGAGTCGGAAGGCTGTGTTCGGTGCTGTGAGATGGGATATGACACGCAAGGCCACTGATGATGCGCTGATACTTGCTGAATATAACTTCACTTTATTTAAAATGTATAAAAAAATCAAATAAAATAAAAACATTAATGTGTCTAACCATTTAAGAAGATTGGCTCTTTAGCTCACAAGGTGTATGTCGAACCAGGCCTGGGTCAAATACGTAATTGTTTCGGAGTCAAAACACTTTTCTGGGCTTGATTGATCTTGTCTGATGCAGTTGAGCCAACCGGGGGGACCGGAAGGCAGGGTTTGCTCTTTCTGAGAGAATTTCATCGGTTCCAATGCGCCAGGCAAGCTCAATAAAGCGTAGAAATCCAAACCAATTACATATTTGACCCAGGATGAGCTGGTCTCATTTCCTACAATTATCAGAAATTCAACATTGCAATAACAAGCCAGTTTGTGTTCGTACATAGATGGTTTGTGAATTGACACCAGAATAACATAATTTGACACCGGAATAACACAAGATAGCGTAACGTAATTTAATGTCCAACAGGCCATTCAGCCCAGCAGTGCTTGCCTGATTTATTGATGAATTGTTTAACTGCTGAAATTATGTTATTGAATAATGAATTTCGATGCAGGTGCATTGGGAAGCGTGTCGTGTTTTCTGCAAGCCATTGTAGATGACCGGCTATGCTTGTGTTTTAGTAAAACAGCAAGGAGCCAGGCGGGAGAGGTATGAAGGGCACGGGGAATTATGCATTTTAAAAGGTGTAGCCGCCTGAAGGGACATAATTAATTAAGTAAGTTACAAAACGAACAAACTAACTTTGGGTCTTAGAGAAGAGAGGGACGTGTAATATGTGCATATTATGGTTATGCGTGTGCCCTCAGGCTCCGTCTCACATGGGGGTTTTTTGTTTTGTTTTGTTTTTTTCTTCTGCTACAGTTTTTATTTTATTTCAAATGATAGTTTAAAAAAAAAAAGTATTTTTTGGAGTTTTGTTTCAGTTTCGCCGTGTTATTGGTGTGACAAGCCGTGATATACCGTGCGCATTACTGCGTGTTAAAACTCAAACTCTCAACCGCCTTACCTCTCTCTCTCTCTCTCTCTCTCTCTCTCTCTCCCTCTCTCTCTCTCTCAGTCATGGGCAGTTTTCAGGAGATGTTAAAACTCTCTCTCTCTCTCTCTCTCTCAGTCATGGGCAGTTTCGATGAGGTGTTAAATCTCTCTCTCTCTCTCTCTCTCTCTCTCTCTCCCTCTGTCTCTCTCTCAGTCATGGGCAGTTTTGAGGAGATGTTAAAACTCTCTCTCTCTCTCTCTCTCTCCCTCCTCTCTCTCAGTCATGGGCAGTTCTGAGGAGGTGTTAAAACTCTCTCTCTCTCTCTCTCTCTCAGTCACGGGCAGTTTCGATGAGGTGTTAAATCTCTCTCTCTCTCTCTCTCTCTCTCTCTCCCTCTGTCTCTCTCTCAGTCATGGGCAGTTTTGAGGAGATGTTAAAACTCTCTCTCTCTCTCTCTCCCTCCTCTCTCTCAGTCATGGGCAGTTCTGAGGAGGTGTTAAAACTCTCTCTCTCTCTCTCTCTCTCTCTCTCTCTCTCTCTCTCTCTCTCCCTCCTCTCTCTCTCAGTCATGGGCAGTTTTGAGGAGGCGGAGCGGTCCCAGTCCGTGTCCCAGGGCGAGGGTGCAGTCATTCCGGCCCCTCTCATCCGCAGCTTCCCCCAGCCGCAGGTCACATGGTTCCGGGACGGCCGCAAGATCCCGCCCAGCAGCCGAATGTAAGCCCCCCGCTTGTCTGATTGGCTGTGTGTCTGTGTCTGTCTGTGTTTCTGGCCATCTGATTGGCTGCATGTCTGTGTCTGTCTGTGTTACTGGCCATTTGATTGGCTGCATGACTGTGTCTGTCTGTGTTACTGGCCATTTGATTGGCTGCGTGACTGTGTCTGTCTGTGTTTCTGGCCTTCTGAATGGTTGTGTGGAGTGAAAGGTTCCCTCTCTGTCTGTTTTTTTCTTTATATGCCTACATTCTGTGAATATGATTGGCTGTGTGTAATGTGTGGGTGAGTATATATGTGTGTGTGTTTGTGTGTGTGTGTGTGTGTGTGTCTGTATCAGCTGTATGGCATCTGCGCCTTATGGTATCTGTGCTCTATGGCATCCTTGCTCTATGGTATCTGCGCTCTATAGCATCCGTGCTCGATGGTATCTGTGCTCTATGGTATCCACGCTCTATGGTATCTGTGCTCTATTGTACCTGTACTCTCTGGTGGCTCTGCGTTCCATGGTATCCATGCTCTATGGTGGCTCCGCGCTCTATGGTGGCTCTGCGCTCTATGGTGGCTCTGTGCTCTATGGTGGCTCTGCGCTCTATGGTGGCTGTGTGCTCTATGGTGGCTTTGCGCTCTATGGTGGCTCTGCGCTCTATGGTGGCTCTGTGCTCTACGGTGGCTGTGTGCTCTATGGTGGCTCTGCGCTCTATGGTGGCTCTGCGCTCTATGGTGGCTCTGCGCTCTACGGTGGCTGTGTGCTCTATGGTGGCTGTGTGCTCTATGGTGGCTCTGCGCTCTACGGTGGCTGTGTGCTCTATGGTGGCTCCAGTCACCCTGCAGCTGACAGAGTGAAATGGGATTTCTCTTTCTTCGTGTTTTGGCTTCCGCTCGTCCACTTAAGGAGGTGCAGAGTGAAGGGGGAGCCTTTTCTGTGAGAGTAGCCCCCCCCCCAACAGCCCCCACAGGGGTACGGGTGGTTTCAGGGGCAGCCTGGAGCCCCCCCCCCCTCAGTGAGGAGACGACACACAGCAGCTGGCTGAATGGTGTCTTAGTGCTGCTCTGAGCCCCTTCTCAGTGACGGGGGTGCGGTGATTCAATGTGATGCTCTCTTTCCCTCTCTCTCTCTCTCTCTCTCTCTCTGTCTCTTTCAATTTCAATTTCAAGGTGCTTTATTGGCATGACATTTACATTTACTGTGTTGCCAAAGCAAATGTTGCACAGAACAACAGCCATTATAATAACGGGGGAGAAAAACATAAACTCTACAACCTGTTAACTGATATAAATACGACCTGTTAACTGATATAAATGCATTATCCTGAAAGCCAGATTATACATGCGTAGCCTTAC
>NW_026890543.1:15000-17500 GCF_963514075.1 Conger conger
GGTTTGATTTGTGTTGTTATTCCTGTGGCCTAATGGGGTACATAATCAGAGCTTTCTCCCTGGTCACATGAGCTGGAGCGACCGCGGGTCCCTGTGCCAGGGTGTGGTGCCCACCCCTCGCTGTGCTGACCCCTTTGGGATCTTATTTTTATATCTTTTATTTCCACCTCAGGATAATAAACATGCATACACTCACAAGCACTTTATTACGAACATTTTGCTTTACTACACCTACTTATTCATGTGATTATCTAGTCAGCCAAGTTCAGTTGCGGGTGAGGAGCTTCAGTTACTATTCACATCAACCGTCAGAATGGGGAAAAAATACGATCAAAGTGACTTTGACCGTGGAATGATTGTTGGTGGCAGACAGGGTGGTTTGAGTATCTCAGAAACTGCTGATCTCCTGGGATTTTCAAGCACTCTAGTCTCTAGAGCAAAGAATGATGCAAAAACCCCCCAAAAAAATCCAGTGAGCAGCAGTTCTGCAGACAGAAACGGCTTGTTAATAAGAGACGTCAGAGGAGAATGGCCAGACTGCTCAAAGCTGACAGGAAGGTGACAGTAACACACATAACCACACATTACAACAGTGGTATGCAGAAGAGCATCTCTGAACACACAACGCATCATAACTCTAAGTGGATAGGCTACAGCAGTAGAAGCCTAAAAAATAAGTGTAATAAATACCTAATACAGTGCTCTGTGAGTGTATATTATGAACATACATACAGTACTGTGCATTCTGTACAGATAAGAAATAATAATTCAATTTCAAATATAAATAATTTCAAATAATTTCAAAAATAATTCAATGAAAGGTCCTAAATAAATGTACACAATTTTTTTTACACTACATTTTAGTAATTTGGCAGAATAGTTAAAAACTGAATCAAATCAACATTTGTGGTGACCACCCTTTGGCATTAAAACTGCATCACTTCTCTGAGATAGCCAACGCTGTCCTGCAGTTCTATAAGACAATCACAGGGAGGTTGTTCCAAGCATGTTGGAGAACTTGCCACAGTTCTTCTGCAGACTTTGGTTGGCTCCTTGCTTCTGATCTCAGACAGCCTTGATCAAGTTTTTTATGTAAAAAGTAGTCAATTGCTTCCAGTAGTATGTATCTTTTTTTAAATTAAATACACAATGTCTCTGTAAAATTAAATCTTTTGGAAAATGAATATTTGGAAATATTTGGAAATCTCAAATGTGTACTTTTATACGAACACACTCAAAAAAATAAACATATTTATAATAAAGTCTAGGGTGCCTAAGACTTCTGCACATACTGTACTTTCCTCTAGGGTCCTCCCTTGTCCTTGCACTTTATTGTACGTCGCTCTGGATAGGAGCATCTACTAAATGACTGTAATGTAATGTAATGTAGTGTAATGTAACATATGGCATCCTTAGGTTGCCTTAAAAGTGGCTGCAAAACATTTTTACATCCTCGGCCAGAACTAACTGGTGTTTGTCCCATCACCATTCACCACCTCATTACAAACAGGGCAAGTGAGGTAACTTAGTAGGTAGAACTATACAGTAGGTAGATCTGTGTGAACTTTAAAATCATTGGATCTGCCGGTGTTAAGAGTTTTGGATCTGCTGTTTGTTTATAGTGTTAAGTTAACCTTAAGGATCTGTGCATGTTTAGTCTGAATCGCTGGATCTGTGCACTTTTAAAAGGTCTGAATCCTTGGATCTGTGCATGTTTGAGAGGTCTGAATCATTGTATCTATGCAGCTTACGAGGTTTGGATCTGTGCACAGTTTAGGAGATTTGAATGGTGGTAGCTGTTCACAGTTTAAAAGCTTTGAGACTTTTTTGATCTGGTACATACAGCTGTGGGCGCCGGTATAATTGAAGAAACTTTTTTCTGTGAAATTCTCTTTGTTTTTCTAAACCAACAGTTCCAAGGTGATTGCTACATTGAAATAACCTTGTACACGGTGCGGAATTAAGTTTTTTTTTTGGGGGGGAGGGGGGTGGGTCGGGGTGCAACACCCGACATTATTTACCTCGGGTAAAGTTGCACAAGGGCATTGGGACTCCCTGGATGTAATTACCTGCACAATCTTTTATTGCGAGTGATCAATTATGGCACAGGCAGCAGGTCCCTCCCTGTCAGCGGGGTATGGATTCCCTATTACTCACTGAGACTCTACTGCCTGGGCCTTCGGTCTGCATTCTGCCCCAACCCGCCCTGCGTGTGTGTGTGTGGGTGTGGGTGTGGGAGAGTGTCTGTGTGTGTGTGTCTGTGTGGGTGTGTGTGTGTGCTGTCACCTGTGTGTGTGTGGGTGTGTGTGTGTGTGTGTGTGTGTGTGTGTGTGGGTGTGGGTGTGGGAGAGTGTCTGTGTGTGTGTGTCTGTGTGGGTGTGTGTGTGTGCTGTCACCTGTGTGTGTGTGTGTGTGTGTGTGTGTGAGAGTGTGTGTGTGTGTGTGTGTGTGTGTGTGTGTGTGAGTGTGCTGTCACCTGTGTGTGTGTGTGAGAGTGTGT
>NW_026890543.1:22500-25000 GCF_963514075.1 Conger conger
ACCCCGGTCTGCACGCGGGAGGAGCTGAGTTAGTGCCGTCTGATGGCAGAGAGGGACCTCTCATCAGAGAGGCGGAGATGTGTCATACCCAGTGCTAGATCCGTGATCTTTGACCCTTGACCCCCCCCCGCAGTGCCATCACCCTGGACAACACCCTGGTCATCCTGTCCACCGTGGCCCCCGACGCCGGCCGCTACTACGTGCAGGCCGTCAACGACAAGAACGGGGAGAACAAGACCAGCCAGCCAATCACGCTCTCCGTGGACAGTGAGTATCACACACACATACACCGCACATACTGTACAAATTCTCACTCACACACACACACACACACACTCGCACACATACACACACACATACACACACACACACACATATATACACTCACACACACACACACACACACATACATACATACACTCACACACACACACACTCACACACATACACACACACACACACATACATACACTCACACACACTCTCACACACACTCACACCCGCACGCACACTCACTCCTCCCCCCTCCACACAGGCACCGTTTGCCGTTAGAGTGTGTGTTTAGCCTGGTGCTTAAGGGCCTGGAGGAGGGCGCCCTGAATGTGTTCAGACGAGCAGTAAACGAGCGTTTTGAGCGCCTCTCTCCTCTGTAGCGCCTCTCTGCGCCTCTCTCCTCTGTAGCGCTCTCAAGGTGATCTCCAGACCGGCTGGAGAGGGTGAGAGAGAGCGCAGCCAATCGCGCGGGCCCATTCATGAGGCCACGCCTCCCGGTCGCCTGCGTGTAATTGAATAGCTTATTATTTGGGAGCTGTTTGTTGGGCCCGATGCCCTCCGCTGGAGCGGCGCGCAGAGGGGGGCTTCTGCCCTGTCGCGCTCCGGAAACATCCGCTCAGCCGTTCTGAAAGTGACGGGGTCAGATCGCTGTGAGACAAAGCAGTTTGTGTGTCACCAACGTACTGCTGAGACACGGAGCGGTGTTCTTCTGTTCAAGGACTTTGTGTGTGTGTGTGTGTGTGTATTTGTGTGGTTGTGTGTGTATCTTTGTGTGGTTGTGGGTGTGTGTGTGTGTGGTGTGTTTGTGTGTGTTTGTGTGGTTGTGTGTGTGGTGTGTTTGTATGTGTGTATGGTTGTGTGTGTGTGTGTGTATGTGTGTGTGTGTGTGTGTGTGTGTGTGTGTATTTGTGTGTATGTGGGTGTGTGGTGTGTTTGTGTGTGTTTGTGTGGTTGTGTGTGTGTGTGTGTATGGTGTATGTGTGTGGTGTGTTTGTGTGTGTTTGTGTGGTTGTGTCTGTGTGTGGTTGTGTGTGTGGTGTGTTTGTGCGTGTGTGTTTGTATGTGTGTATGGTTGTGTGTGTGTGTGTGTGTGTGTGTGTTGAACGCAGGTCTGGTCCAGTTCCTACCCTAAATTGGAATATCCAATTAACTGTTTGTCTCCGCGTGTAACCCAACCCCCACTGCTGATCCTGGAGAGGGCAGACCTCCGTGTCCCCTCCCACACGCGTGTGAGGTCACCAGCCTGCCTCCTCTCCCCCTGCGGGCCTCCCCCCCGCCCCCACACGCTGTCAGAGCAAGACCTTCCACGCGGCCGCCAGGCACCCAGCTGACCGGCGAGAGATCAGTGAAACACAGTGACCCCTACCCCTCTGAACCCTTCCACACCCTGAGAGACACAATTACCCATCCCCCTATGGGGTGGCCACCAATTACCCAGCCCCCTATGGGGTGGCCACCAATTCCCCAGCCCCCTATGGGGCCGCTGGGGCGGGCGTGGCCCGGGTTCGATCGCAGGCCCCGGGTTTCGCCGTCTCTCCCCTCCTGACGCTCACCTGCAGAGTCGCTCTTGGACAGTGACGGTGTGTGGCTGATCGGCTGTACTCTCAGAAACACACACACTCACACTCACACTCACACTCACTCACACACTCACGCGCACGCACCAATATAAACACACACGCACACATACACACACACACACACACACTCACACTCACACACATGCGCACGCACCAATATAAACACACACACACACACACACGCACACTCACACTCACAATCATGCGCACGCACCAATATAAACACACACACTCACACTCACGCGCACGCACCAATATAAACACACACACACACACACTCACACTCATGCGCTCGCACAAATATAAACACACACTCACACACACACACACACAAACTCACACTCATGCGCACACACCAATATAAACACACACACACACACAAACTCACACTCATGCGCACGCACCAATATAAACACACACACACACACAAACTCACACTCATGCGCACACACCAATTTAAACACACACACACACACACACACACACTCACACACACACACACACTCACACACACTCACACACACACACACTCACACACACACACACACACTCACACACACACTCTCAGAAATTAAGTGACAGTGAAGGTGCATCGTTGTTCTTCCATGATCAAATGTTCTCTTTGGGTACTAATGAGTTGGGTACGT